>NC_079213.1:12327072-12602072 GCF_029633865.1 Lampris incognitus
CTCTGTGTGGAGTTTGTATGTTCTCCCCATGTCTGCGTGGGTTTCCTCCAGGGGCTCTGGTTTCCTCCCACAGTCCAAAGGCATGCAGGTCAGGTGAGTCGACCGTACTAAATTGTCCCTAGGTGTGTGGTGTGTGGTGTATGGTGTGGTGTGGTGTGGTGTGGTGTGGTCTGTGGGGGGGGGCTGTCCAGGGTGTCTCCCCGCCTGCCGCCCAGTGACTGCTGGGATCGGCTCCAGCATCCCTGAGACCAGGATAATCGGTTTGGATAATGGATGGATGAATGGATGGATGGATGGATGATTCATTTATCCTATGAGGCTGGATGTAAATCTGACCAATAAGAACCTACTGCGGCCGCGCCCAGATGAAGCCATTTTTATTGCATTAATCCAATTGGTCACTTCATTCGCAAGCTTGTAAAACTGCATTCACCATAGTCTCCATATACATCTAATTCAGTGCTGTAAAAGGACCACTCAGGCGAAGTGTTTACCAAGCTGCAACATATATTTGTGAGCGCTTTATTGACGTTGGTGAAAACGGAACAATATGCAGAAAATAAACTATAACACTGACCAACCAGAAAGACATCGCATCGTCCCCATTTTTAAAGGGGCAATGCTGATTACATCGTACTAGCAGGATGCATACTCAGATTTGGTTTTTGCTGTTACGCGCTGCAGCCTGCAGTACTCAATGTCCAAGCAAATTGCAACGGATGCACCCGAGACACCATCTCAGACTTGGGTAATGGATTAGCAGAAATCATTTTCCTGGCGTGACAGGGAATGTGCAATCTCAGGGTGTCAGTTTTTAAGTGGGATGTCTTGGCCATGTGTTATCAGAACGGCAGCCTATAAGATTGAACGGGGCTGTTATCACTGTAGCCAGGATGAGATATAGCAGCTATATCGACTCACACACACACACACACACACGAGACTGTACACTGTTGAATGCCACAGACTGCGCTCTTGCTAGTGCTGTTTTATTGTATTTTTTTATCATTTATTTATTTATTTATTTATTTTTGTGGTCCCTCCAAGACTTTCCGGAATGTGTCATGCACACACACATCTATGACTGCAGTGTTACACACACTGCAACCACTGTATATACGATAGTACACCTGCAACGTACTGTCTGCAGACGATCAAGGATAGACCAAACCATGGCTCCTCAAACATTTTTTATACTGTGCACAGTTATAAAACATTTATAGGAGAAAAGGTAAATGCACTGTGCCATTTTCCACCTGCTAATTTCCAGACTTGCGTCGTGAAAAATTAAACGTTATGCATTTAACACACGTTATTGTCCTCAGCACAACTTCGTTATTCGTGTTGACTGTGCGGTTGCTGTGTCCGTGTGAAGGCGAATGGCTGAAACTGAGGTGACGTCTATAAAGAGAGACGTACGTGTGTCTCCTTTGGACAACCGTTCCGCAATGTATTTGAATGGAGTTTGAGCTCCATTTATGGTATGGTAATCGGCTCGAGTGCTGGAGTCTACGCGGATGGCCTCTGATCGTAGGACTCGGTTTCTCCAGAAACCCCTCTGGCAGGTGGAGCAGAGCAGAGGAAGCTGTGGGAGGCTCCACCGCGAGATGAACACCATCTGAACCCCTTAACCTCACCTCGGTCCTCTCCAGCCTACTGCCTCTGTTTGAATGCAGCACTCACACGTGCACAAACATACGCACGCGCGCGCGCGCGCGCACACACACACACACACACACACACACGTCAGGAATCAGGAACATGAATATCGTTTTCCCCAGCCCACAGCAGTGCAACACAAAGACAAAAACTACAAGAACTACAAGAACACACATACTAACTAACACATATATCTGAACAAAACAAAAAAATCACTGTCCAGGAGAACGAACGCCAGCCAGGATGAACTGCCGGTCTGCACGGGCTAGCAGTTAGCTTAGCCTGCCCTGCTTCCGCGTCCTGTCAGACCGCCCTCGGTGTTTCCTCTTTGGGCACAGCTCCAAGCAGGGGCGGTGGTCCTTGGGCCCACCGGATGCAGCAGACCAGGGTCCCCCAGCCGATCCACAATGCAAGCTGTCCCAGCCAGACACCCTCGACACACCTCCCCGCACTCCACACGACGACACCAAAAACACCACAGTCAACGCCCAGGCGAGGCCGCCGCCAGACCGCCTTCCGTGTTATCAGAACTGCCGGTCTGCATTGGCTAGCAGTTAGCTTGGCCTACCCCGCTTCCACGTCCTGTCAGACTGCCCTCGGTGTTACCTCCTCGGTCGCGGCTCCGGGCAGGGCCTGGTCCCTGGGCCCACAGGATGCAGCAGGCCAAGCTCTCCCATCCGATCCAGCACCAGCTCTCCCAGCCATTAACCGAAGACACAAACTTAAGCGCAGACGTGGACAAGGACACTGCATGGACGGTACTGGGTGAGGCCGCTGCAAATTTGAATTCGCGCTGCCATCTTCCCACACCGGAAGCAGGTGATGCGCACACACACACACATGGAAAATGTTACACACCATGCATGTGAAACTCCCAACAAACACACATAAAGACAAACAACTTCACATTGTATTGTAATGTTGGTGAAGATGAAAAAATACATCTTCTGCTGCTTTTGCCCTCATTGTAAATCCCTCTGGATCAGAGCACCAGTTAAATGCAACCCCCCCCCCCATAAAAGTGTACACATATACACAATGTATTTTGGCTGGATGATTCAACACAAAGTCTCTGTCCATCCCCACACTTTTCCCAGCTGAACATCAGAAGGCTTTTGTGAATGAGTAGCCCATTGTCTGGCTCTGTTTTTTTATCTTCTGTGTCATGAATGTATCTGTCTTTTCCTCTCTCTCTCTCTCTCTCTCTCTCTCTTGCTCTCTCTCACTCTCTCACACACACACGAGCTCGCTCCACCCCAACCCTTGTTCTCTCAGGCTGAGTCACGATTCCTGTGCTTCATCATCCCACCAATTCACAATCGATTTCCTGGCGGATTCATGGGCGCACGCCCACAGCCAAAAGCCCTCCTATATAATCAGGCAGAGTATGGAGGAAATCCATTTACTTTCACACCTCAAGGTTCCCCGGCTGCTGGCACACGCACCAACGCAACGACATCGCCTCCGCTGTTTGTGTCCCTGCAGAAATCGATGGACAACCGCTCAGAAGTGAGGAGGCTTTAATTAAATAGATGGGGTTTGCGAATTGGAAGAGAGGAACGAAGGCTCGTAAGAGAGGAGGGCTGACGGGAGAAGATGAGCAGGACAAGCTGTCCTTTTTTGGTTCACCCACCCACCCACCAGTGCTTCCAAGAGTCAGTCATACATTCATGCACTACACCCTCTTTTCAACACCCTACCACACACACAGACACACACGCACACACTTATATCATCATCATCAGGTGTGTGACAAAGTATGCCACTGCCTGCATGAGTAGGGATGAGCCTTACTTGTTCACTTGCACACACACACACACACACACACACACACACACACACACACACACACACACACACACACACACACACACACACACACACACACACACACTGTCATGCCTGTTTCCCATCTGTCACCCTCGACTCACCAGACAGCAGTGTTGCCTGTCAGAAATGCAGGCCATTGATTGCTACTGTAAGGTGGGATGGGCCCGGCGGTATTGGATTACGGATGACTACAGCCCACTACGGCGCTACGGTTGGCAGTGACAGCTGTCTGGGTACAGTGCTCCTTTGTGAGTACCAGCTGACTCAAAGATCTCCTCGTGGACGGCTGATACTCAGATGGAAGACCATGGGCTGATTCATTGGGACCAACTCATACTATGAATAGTAAATTGGCAGCATTGAATACGGCCTTTTATGCAATATCTTTTATTTCACCCCGCTTCTTTGTTGGACTTGGTGGCATGAGGCTTGAAAACATGAGGCGGATTTTGAATCATCACCCTTGTGATGGCTGCATGAGCCATATCATGAATAATTAATTGAAGATGCTGGCAAAACAGTGTTAGTCTGCATGAAAAATACTCATTGGCTCAAGTCATTGGTAAATCAGCATACATGGATCAAGACAGAATATTGTCTTCTCCTTTCCCTATACCAGCATTCACCCTTGGGTGTATCACTAGCCACTTTGTTTGTTTGTGCTCTAATATGGATTTATTTTAGTGCCCCCATGTTTGTTTTTTCTGTGTGGCAAACTCCGGGTGGGCATCATGTTCCAGCGTTTTCTGAGAAAGGCTCGTTGGCTGATGACGGGAGGAGGAGGAAAAGGAGGGGGAGGGGGATGACGAGGAGGAAAAGGAGGCTAGGGCCATAGCGAGTCTCTGTGTCCCACCGCATCCTCAGGTTACTCATCAGCTTCATCAATAATTTCTGCCCCTCATCGATTATGAATGAGCAGGTACAATGCCACGCAGCTCCAAAACCCGGGCTCCTAACACTCAACCTGCTCCACCGCCACTACCGCTAGCTACTACTACCACCCCACCACAAGCTTCCACACCACCCAGCTTCCTCATCCGCTCTCTGGGCTGCGGTAAGCGAGGCCTGGGTTAGTTATGAGAGTTTTGAGAGAGAAGATAAAGAGGTGATTCAACAGGAAGACAGAGAGGAAAAACAGGAAATATGTTGGTTGTGACAGAGACGTCTTGGAAAAAAAATAAAAACCTCAAACCCAGTGAGACTCTGCATTTGTTTTGTCTCGCCCAGACACCCTATATCAGTAGCCAACCATCTCCATTTCACACCAATCTACCACAGTTTACCCTCACAGCTAAATTGTCCAGTTAATGATAGCACCTCCTGAAAATGGCAGCATGCCTGCTTGGATTATCATCCGCTGTAAAGCTCTGGATAATCGCGCCAATGATGACTTGCAGCCGCAAGCTCGCTTCTCCTCCAAGACTCCTCTTTGTCCTCTTTCCCTTTTATAGAAATAGAGTTCCTCCAAGGTAGCGCTCTGGGCAATGTAGTGAAGTCACTGCTTGCCCACGTTTGACAGTCAAGAGGCACTTGTTTGACATTGGGAAGTAAACTGGAAGAAACCAATACTGCATTCCAGCCTGCAGCAAGTCAGAAGTCTTGGCTAATGTTTGTCAACTAGACCTCGGAGGCAACCAGCTTCGGTAGACTAAGGGCAGTGGTTCTCAGCATCAGATCTGAGGACTCCAAAGGGTCCTTAATGAGGTTCTGGGGGAAATCCCAGTGAAAATGAATAATTTATTTTCATATCAACTCAATTAATGCAGATTTATCTCACTTACAGATAATAAGAATAACTATCCTAATCATAGCTATCAGTCTTACCACTTTTATCTCAGTATTTACAGTATAGACCTTTCCACTGTTAAAGGTGAAAGCCGCAATTTTTTCTCCCTTAATAAATCATCATTTTATCCATGTGGAATCATGGAGTCAGGTTACGTAATACTTACCAGCATCCTTACCATGGCTGGAGACACTCTCTAATCTCTGTATACTGCCAATGAATTTTTTTTTTTTTTTGGTCCAGTCACACCAACTGATGCAGCGGTAAACATGTGTGTATTGGAAACACGTCCTGCAGGACAAGTCATTGAAATGTGATGCCGATGTGACCACGCTTCTGTCAGACAAACATTCACTAATACTGTGGAATAGTGATATGATATATTTTGATAAAGTTTGTCACACATTATTATGCCTGTGTTAGCTTTGGTTCAAGAGTGCCATTTTTACAAGGGTGCAGACTATTTACTGGTGAGCTGATGGTAAACAAGCGATAATGGCTGTTACACCAATAGGTAAAAAAATCCTTTGCAGCAGGTCTTTCTTCCTCTGCCTCCTACATTCAACTATATTGGTAATTTGTCCTATTCCAATATTGTCTGTCTGTCCTGCAGAATCAACACATTGTCACCACATTGCTAATGGATAAAATGGCAAGAAAAATTGCGGATTGCAGCTTTAAATATCATAATAAAAATCAACTCTTGGCCGTAATCTTCTCAAATGGGTTCTTAATATGTGTCTATTTAGGGATTTATGACAGGAAACTGTTGGAGACCACAGGGTAAAGGTATGCTGGAATGGATTTTGAGGTAAATTGAAGGAGAGGGACGTTAAAAGATGTTTAAAGGTGTATGCATTTTGCATGCACTGCTCCCCAGTTCTGGTTGCCTACGATAACACGCCGTCCACATATCTTTCTTTATTTTAGAGTCTGGGTATCTCTGACATTAGCTCAGAGTGGCTTTGTTATATTTGGACTATGTTCTGGTGGATTGACTGAATCTTTCAGGCCTTCTGTAACTGGGCTACAAGCTAAAACTAGGCTACATCTTAACTAGGCTAATGGCAGACTGCTCCAAAAGGCTTCCTGTAGCCTAGTCCTTCTATGTAGGCTAAGGTCTCCTTCTCAAAGAGTGCATCTAACTGTTGATTTGTCTAAGTTGGCGAAATGTGGTCAATTTAAAAATAAGTTAGATTTAGATTTTCACACACATGCATTAGCTGTACAATGGCCTTGTCCTGTTATTTTGAATATTCCCTGCCAAACTTCTATCAGATCACCCTCTTTGTTCATATCTGGCTGTGAGCTGCAATACAGAAACCCTACAAATAGAAACTTGTGTATTTTCAGCCTCGCACCTCTCTCTCACCTTGCACCCGGAGCACGAGAACAAAACGAATCACTGACCCGAACAAAATGTTTCTCCCTGTTTATTCGAACATGGCATTGACGAATTCGATCCTGGAAAAATCATAAGACCTCTAAAACGTCCCACATTTTATTAATGAGAGTTTTCCTCATTTTTTTCCCCTCCCTTTACGCCGAGAGTGTGAATTGGAGCAGGCATCTGCCGCAGCAGTATTTCTTCTAGTTAGTTCGGCTCACAGGACACTTTCCACAGCTCCAGAGACAAAGGCGAGTCTGTTTCTATGGTTTCACACATACTGGAGATCTGAGTGGAATTTTACATAGACAAGGCTAATGGACAGGCTGCGCCGCTCGACGTTTAACAAATACCAACGAGGGTGAGATTAGTGAGAAAGAAGCTTTATTGCTGCGCTACTGAATGAAAGCCAGTGCTTAGATAACTTTTGCAAAATTACTCATGTCGCTGTATTGGTCATCGGTGAAATGAAGTGCAGTCATTACATCACAGGTGGCGTGGAAAAAAAAAAGCCTTCCCAGAATACAGTGGTGATGCCGAGCCTAAACACCTCCTCCCAAGCAGCGCGCACACACACACACACACACACACACGCATTCGTTCACAAATCCCCACCCGACTGCAGGTCAAAACAGGAAGCCCACCAAAACGAGTGCTGACAAACATGCCCTCCTTTCTCTGGCTCCTGGTGCATTGCACCAACGATGGCTATTTTCTCCAGGTGGGGGATTAGAAAAACTGCCTTACCCTTCAAATGACACACTGACAGAGAGGAAAGTTTCCATTAAACGTTGGATACCAGCTGACGATGACTTTAGAAGGGAAGGAATGCTGAGGGGCAGGGGAAGGTGGTTAGGGAAGCGGGGGGGGGTAGTTATAGCCTTGGCATATCATCATACCGAACCTTGTATTGATATTGCAAACTGCACAAAGTTAATAACGTCGGAGCGAGAGGAAGAGAAAGAGATGGGAAGGACGGGACGGGGGGGGGGGTGTAATAGTAACTGTATCTAATGTATCTGAGAAGACGAAACACACACCAGTGACATGACGACGCTCTGAATAGGCGAGGTGCAGCGAGTGCCGCCAAGGCCCCGGCCAGCTCAGAGTAACCGTAGGTAAGCAGGCCTGGACGGGATCAATGAAAGGAAAAACCCTCTTAAAGTCAACTAGATTACTTCTCACACACACACACACACACACACACACACACACACACACACACCCGCACACGCACACACGCTAGCAAACATGCACACTATTGAAAAGGTTATCTGTATCACACGAACAAAGCCTAAGAAAGGTTTTAATTAAAGGACAGCGAATGGAAAACTGTAAAAGTAAAGTGTTTTCCGACATACCAATGGGTCATTAAGTGAGTTATGAGTCAGAGGAATTGAACCCTTATAGTCACAATCTTGTTGTTCTGTTTCCCCTTGAATTGCAGGACACATCATGTTTCCTAAACAAAATAGACCTAAGCTGACATTTATGCCGGTCGCACTTTATTTCACGGTACACTAATAAGACGTAACAAGCCGTGCTTTGTATCAAATTAAATTGGACAAAAACTAGAAATAATACACTGATATGCCAAAACATTAAAACCACCTGCCTAATATTGTCTGGGTCCCGCTCGAGCCGCCAAAATAGCTCTGACCCGTTGAGACATGGACTCCACAAGACCTCTGAAGGTATCTGGTATCTGGCACCAAGACGTTAGCAGCAGATCCTTTAAGTCCTGTAAGTTGCGAGGTGGGACCTCCATGGATCGGACTTGTTTTTTCCAGCACATCCCACAGACGCTCGATCAGATTGAGATCTGGGGAATTTGGAGGCCAAGGCAACACCATGAACTCTTTGTAATGTTCCTCAAAGCATTCCTGAACAGTGTGCGCAGTGTGGCAGGGTGCATTATCCTGCTGAAAGAGGCCACTGCCATCAGGGAATACCGTTGCCATGAAGGGGTATACCTGGTCTGCAACAGTGTTTAGGTAGGTGGAACACCTCAAAGTAACAGCCACATGAATGCCAGGACCCAAGCTTTCCAGCAGAACATTGCCCAAAGCATCACACTGCCTCCACTGACTTGCCTTCTTACCATAGCGCATCCTGGTGCCATCTCTCCTCCAGGTAAATGACGCACACGCACCCAGCCGTCCACATGATGTAAAAGAAAACATGATTCATCAGACCAGGCCACCTTCTTCCATTGCTCCATGGTCCAGTTCTGACGCTCACATAGACATTGTAGGTGTTTTCTGTGATGGACAGGGGTCATCATGGGCACTCTGACTGGTCTGCGGCTATGCAGCCCCATACGCAGCAAGCTGTGATGCACGGTGTGTTCTGACCCCTGTCTATCATAGCCAGCATTAACTTTTCCAGCAATGTGAGCTACGGTTGCTCTTCTTCGGGATCAGACCAGATGGAATAGCCTTCTCTCCCCACGCACATCAATGAGCCTTGGGCGCCCATGGCCCTGTTGCCGGTTCACCGGTTGTCCTTCCTTGGACCACTTTTGGTAGGTACTGACCCCTGCATACCAAGAACACCCCACAAGACCTGCTGTTTTGGAGATGCTCTGACCCAGTCGTCTAGCCATCACAATTTGGCCCTTGTCAGAGTCACTCAGATCCTTACGCTCGCCAGTTTTTCCTTCCAACACATCAACTTCAAGAATTGCCCATTCACTTGCTGCCTTAATATATCCCACCCCTTGAGAGGTGCCATTGTAATGAGATAATCAGTGTTATTCACTTACCTGTCAGTGGTTTTAATGTTTTGGCTGATTGATGTATGTTCCTTATTAGACAGTAAACAAACACAGTTTTACCCTAATTAGACACCATATGCCTAAACTACACTCTAATTAGAAACCGCATATAATGCTGCATTAGACCCAAAATATGCTATACTTAGACACTATTATACCACATTACACTCTAATTAGAAACCAATCACATCTGGTTGCTACTTCACATGTCCCTCATAGCCTGGATGTCCTCCGGAGTCCCGCGGAGTTTGTAGTAAGACATAGCCTAATATATGCTTCCTCGACATGCTACTCCCATACCAGTTAAGACATCAGACCATTTAGTGTCATGTCACTATCATTAAGCTATGGAAGCTGTGAGGATATTGCATCTTTATTTCCCACCGATGGACCCTTATAAGACTTTCTGAGAGGGTAATTTGCAACACATTACAACAGAAACAGGGTTCCTACAGCTTAAGGCAAGGTAGATTTAAGACTTTTTAAGACTTTTTTATGCCACTCAGATGGAAATTTAAGGCCAATTTTACAATAACCAAAAATGAAGAAAAAAATCAATTACTTAGGGTTAGGGACAATTTTGCCCGGATGTTTATTGTAACATAAGACACGGCTTTATTGGTTCAGTGAAAAAGTTAGATGATGACCTCAAATGTTGAAAAAAAAACAACACTTTTTAGAGTGGAACGCATGGAAAACAAAAACATCAAACAATGTAAAGATCATGAATCATTAGGAAAAATGCACAATTGGCTGAGAACGATAATTCTGAATAGCTTCTACCGCATATAGCATGGATCTTCAGCCTTTTGTTCATTCTGCCTCCACCTGTTGTAATTCTGCCATTTTTTTCGTGCCAGCCTCGGCCTCAGCTTGTGTTGTGAGCTGATCAGCATCATCCTGCATAAAGTTTGCCACCTCAAACAGGGTTTTTTTTTTCTTTTTCCCATTGTGCCAAGTTTGAAACACCTTTTGCTCAAAATATACCATGCTTTGTATACATCGCCTGGTACTAGTTTCAGCCATGCTGCAAAATCTTGGTTGAATAGCCAATTTTCAGTGAATTTGCACTTCCCCGTGTCGTCCAAGGTACAGTGACATCTAGCTAGCAACAGTGGATCCGCTGGTCTGAGGAGCTTCTTCTTCCTATTTAGTGTTTATTGGCGGCTGGCAAACCAGCTTAGAGGTACATTACCATCACCAACTGGACTGGAGTGTGGACTGGAGAAACCATCAATGGTGTAGATAAAAGTGCTCAATATATATGTATGTATATATATGTATATATGTATGTATGTATATATATATATATATATATAAAGAGAGAGAGAGAGAGAGCAGCGAAGATGCAGTTAATGATATGTTTTTTCCTGTGTAGCTTTATTGACAGCTGATGATTGCTTATGGCATGAAACAAACTTGTACTGTCTCATAAGGAATTTACTTGAATCACTGGATTTTTTATATATATCTCATCTCTCCTCTCCTCTCCTCTCATCTCATCATCAACCGCTTCTCCGGGGTAGGGTCACAGTGGCAGCAAGCTAAGTAGGGCACTCCAGACATCCCTCTCCCCAGCAACGCCCTCCAGCTCCTCCTGGGGGATCCCAAGGCGTTCCCAGACCAGATTGGACATGTAGTCCCTCCAGCGCGTTCTGGGTCTACCCCGGGGTCTCCTCCCAGTTGGCCGTGCCCGGTAAATCTCCAAAGGAAGGCACCCAGGAGGCATCCTAATCAGATGCCCAAACCATCTCAGCTGGCTCCTTTTGATGCAAAGGAGCAGCGGCTCTACTCTGAGCTCCCTCTGGATGTCCGAGCTCCTCACCCTATGTCTAAGGCTGAGCCCAGACACCCTATGGATGAAACTCATTTCAGCCATTTGTATCTGCGATCTCACCCTTTTGGTCACTACCCAAAGCTCATGACCATAGGTGAGGGTTGGAACCAAGATTGACTGGTAAATTGAGAGCTTTGCCTTCCGACTCAGCTCCTTCTTCACCACAACAGTCCAGTACAACGTCCGCATTACTGCTGATGCTGCACCAATCCACCTGTCAGTCTCCTGCTCCATCCTACCCTCACTCGTGAACGCGACCCCGAGATACTTGAACTGCTTCACTTGAGGCAACAACTCATCCCCAACCCGGAGGGAGCAATCCACCATTTTCCAGTAGAGAACCATGGCCTCATACTTAGAGGTGCTAACTCTCATCCCAGCCATTTCACTTATATATATATATATATATATATATGTAAAAGCCATTTATATATATATATACACATATACATATATATATATACACACACATATATATATATATATACGTATATATAAGCGATCATCAGCTGTCAGTAAAGTTATTGACAGCTGATGATTGCTTATGGCATGAAACAGGCTTGTACTGTCTCATAGAGAATTTACTTGACTCACTGGATTATTTTGCTCCTTATTTGTGGAGCACTTTCCCTACCGTTGAGTGTTTATTTTAACAAAGTTTTATATATATATATATATATATATATATATATACATATATACACACATATATACATATATATATATATATATAAAGTTCTTCCTCATCTTGTTCTCTAATATAATATCCATCCATTATCCAAGCCGCTTATCCCAATTGAGGTCGTCGGGATGCTGCAGCCTATCCCAGCAGTCATGGGGAGGCAGGTGGGGAGACACCATGGACAGGCCGCCAGTCCATCACAGGGCCCACACACACACACACACACACACACACACACACACACACACACACACACACACACACACACACACACACACATCCACACCTAGGGACAATTTAAATCAAATCAAATCAAATCAAATCAATTTTATTTGTATAGCCCAATATCACAAATTACAAATTTGCCTCAGTGGGCTTAACCGCAACACAACAACCTGTCCTTAGACCCTCTCATTGGATAATTTAGTATGGCTGATTCACCTGACCTCACCTTTGGACTGTGGGAGGAAACCGGAGCACCCGGAGGAAACCCACGCAGACACGGGGAGAACATGCAAACAGCATGGTTGCTCAGTGGTTAGCGCTGTTGCCTCACAGCAAGAAGGTCCTGGGTTTGAACCCTGGGCTTGTCCAACCTTGGGGGTCATCCCAGGTTGTCCTCTGTGTGGAGTTTGTATGTTCTCCCCGTGTCTGCAGTGAGTTTTCTCCAGGTACTCCAGTTTCCCCCACCATCAAAAGAAACTTGCATGTTAGGGTTTGTACTCCTGTCTGTGCCCCTGACTAAGGCAGTGGGAAAAGAACTGGAGCTGGTCCCCGGGCACAGCATGAAGGCGGCAGCCCACTGTTACTAGCTACACAGATCACAGCTAGGATGGGGTAATTTGCAGTAATTGAATTTCTCCAAGGGGATTAATAAAGGAAACTTGAATTAGATAATATAATTTCTCAATCTAGGCTCTGGGAGGGCCTGAAAGCCTCTCAGACGCCCCTACACTTCCTCCCCAGTAATTTCCATGATATCCGAAATGTTCTCACTGCATCAACAACTATCTCTATTCTCTCGGATTTCCTTTCTGCCTCAGTGGCACAATTAATCACCAAGGCCAGAAATGCGAACAACTTAATTTTGGTCCTTACAAAAACAATATTCATCATGCTCCCTATCTGATTTATTCTCCGTTACTTCTTGAATCTTTACTTTCCTAGCTGCTTCCTCGTGGTTTAGCCTTCTTCTCTCAGACCTGATCCTCGTGACTTTCATCTCTTTCTTTCTCCTCGGACAGTCAGTCTGCTTGCCATGCCTCATGAATCCTCCCACACTGATTACACTTGGGTTCCTTTCCTCAGCTACCGCTGCACAGCTCATCTCCACATTTACCACATATCCCCAGAACACGTCTACACAACGCATATTGTAACGAGTAGTAGACTCGCTAGCCGGTTGGCTAATGGGTCGGACCGGCGGTTCCCGGCTGCCCCCTGAATTCGGGGAACAACGCAACCACAGGAACTGCCGCGGCCGGGAAGCGAACCCGTATCGCCCGCACCGCAGGAGACATCGCTAACCGCTCGACTAAAGGGTCAGCGTGTCCACTCATCTATGCACGTTACAATATTATTTCTAGCCCCCCCTCCTCAATTGCCTCCTCCGGTACATGTGGAGTTGCCAGCCGCTTCTTTTCACCTAACAGTGAGGAGTTTCGCCAGGGGGACGTGGCGCGTGGGAGGATCACGCTACACCGCCCCCTCCGAACAGGCGCCCCAACCGCCCAGAGGAGGCGCTAGTGCAGCGACGAGGACACATACATCCGGCTTCCCAGCCGCAGACACGGCCAATTGTGTCTGTAGGGACGCCCGACCAAGCCGGGGGTAACACGGGGATTAACACGGGGATTCGACCTGGCGATCCCCGTGTTGGTAGGCAGTGGAATAGACCGCCACGCCACCCGGACGCCCATTATTTCTAGTTTTTTTTTTAATCAAATTTGATACAAAGTACGACTTATTAGTGTAAACTACTAATAAGACACGTTAACCCCTAGCTAGCGGGTCTGACCTTTTAGCCGAGCGGTTAGTGATGTCGCCTTGTGGCGCAGTACACCTCGTACGAATCCCGCACCGGGCAAGAAAATAACCGGTTACATTAGTGTGCCGTAAAATAACCTGCGACCCAAAATAGACCCAAGTTGTCATTTACAGGGTTTTTTCACTGGCACTTTTGGCCGCACCGAGTGCCGCGTTTATTTGCGTTTCCATTACTAAGTTTAAAAGCGCCGAGTTGTGCCGAGTCGCCCCCGAGATGGACCGTCTCCCGAGTCGGGCCAAAGCGCGCCAGACCCGCCTCCAAGCAGGCTGTAGTGACGTCAGATGGGCTTCGTCGTCATTGATCGGTTCTTCTTTCTGTCGCCATTCTCTTCAAACGTCCTCTTCCAGACCCATTTCGCCATGCTGTCTCCATTTTTCAAGCAGTAAGAAGTGGACGCCGAGCGAAATCGTCACAGCAGCTTGAAAATCCATGGCGACAAGTAGCCGGCTACCTAAACAGCTGTCGCACAGCGCAACAGTAAACGGCGCTAAAGATGGCGCCGCGTCATCAGCTAAAGACGCAACCTTCCGGTGAGTAGCCATGTCGTTATGGAAACGCAGATGCCAGCCGGGCTGGGCCGGCGCGCCAAGTCCAGCCAAGCCAGCACATGTGGATGGAAAAGTGGCGTTAGAAATGCAGCGAAGTTCTTCCCGTTAGCTGACAAGACGAAATACAAGTTTGAATAAACAAAGCTTTTTCTGTTGCTTCTCCTTGGTTTTGCTGCAGCCAAGCAAGAACTTGAAAAATCAAAGCCGTTTAATTTCCACGCACTTGCTTCCGGTCACTACTTCCCCCGTCAGATTAACGCGCGCGTCTTGGGCTGGCTCCCCCCTCCCTCCGAGCCGGTATGTCTGTCCTGTCTGTCCTGTCTGTCTGTCTTTCAGCATCGCTACTTCTTCCTTGCTCGTCCCTCAGGCAGGGATGAAGAAATAAAGTTTTAACTGGCTCAGCCTGCTTCTGTGCCATTTTTGTCATAGTAGAGTGACCATGAGTTTTCCCTGGGCGCAGAGGGTAATTGGAACAGTGGATTGGGGGACAGGCACACAAACAGACACAACACACACACACACAGACACACACACACACACACACACACACAGAGACACACACACACACACACACACACACACATACACACACAGGTCATTACATTTACCACTAAGCATCTCAATAAACCCGACTAGGCATATCTGACATATCCATCTGCTATGGCAGGATCATGCTGGATCTCTCTCTCTCTCTCTCTCTCTCTCTCTCTCTCTCTCTCTCTCTCTCTCTCTCTCTCTCTCTCTCTCTCTCTCTCTCTCTCTCTCTCTCTCTCTCTCTCGCTCTGTCTTTCTCGCTCAC
This sequence comes from Lampris incognitus, assembly GCF_029633865.1. Lineage (NCBI taxonomy): Eukaryota > Metazoa > Chordata > Actinopteri > Lampriformes > Lampridae > Lampris > Lampris incognitus. The sequence goes on from NC_079213.1 coordinate 12,342,424, forward strand.
TCTCTCATCTTAAATCAGGGTAAGGGGTATTGCCAGTGGTGACGGTAATAGGGACATGACAAGTAATCACAGGGTTGGTCACGGATCGGTTAACAAGCCGGACTATAATTTACCTACATTTACATCTTATTTTGAATAACGTGCCATATTTGTCTGGTTTTTGTGTGATGAAATAAAAAGGACAGTTCAAATTCTTGAAATCCTTTAATCCTTTAAGGATGACTGATATTTTATGGATTGTGTCTGCTTTTGCCCACACACTCTCCGTCCTTCCACCGCCCACCCCCCGCCCCCCGTTCCTGTCCGAGCGCTTTCAGTACAACTGACTCTATTAGCGTGAGGAGATTTTGCAGTGGTTGTGGTCATAGTTGCCTGAATACGAATTAACCTCATCGTCCGTTATCAGCCGCTGTCTTCATTTCTTATTTTCAAGATGAGAGAAATAAGAGAAAGAAAGATGTGCAGGTTTTGTTTTTGCAGGGAGTCTCTCTGGGACCAAGTGTAAAAGCTCTCTCTGAGTATGAGATATGACCTGTTCCCGTTGACATATGGCTGACTTTCACCAAGTCTCTGTCTCACAGGCTCCATCTCCTTATGCTGCATCTGCTTCTCTGCTTCTCTCTCACACACTCCTCAGTATGCTATACCCTATTTCCCACAGTCCTTATTTTTGATACGATAGAAGAGTCAAGGTTATTACCTGGTGGAGGGCAAAGAGGGTGCTTTGCATGTATGCATGTGCGCGCGCACTTGTGTTCTGTATTCAAGTGCACTTTTGCTCCTGCAAACATTAGGCCTTGCCTATCTATTGCCCTTCCTCTCTTCCGCCTCATGCCCCCTAACCCTCCCAGGGGGATGCCCCACCCCCTCGCGACAGGGAAGAAATGGGGGCTAAAGGCCACCTAGTTCCCATTGGATCTCATCTTCTGTGCCCTGTCTGTGCCTGGTCTGTGCCACACTGCTATGGACACTGCATCCCTGCTCTGGCTTGGAGGAACAGGCACTTTTAAGCGTCTTTTCTTCTCCACTCGTGCTGTGGGTTAAGTAAACATCGGGATTTTTGGCACTGTAATTAATTTGCCACCAATTATTTTTCATGGTCCCTGGTGGCACTCTTCAGATACTGAGGTAGGGATTTGGGGGTAGGGTGAGAGAGGGGGGGTGCGGTGCTAGTGGGTAAGCTTTATGGGGCCGACGGGCTCCACGCCCAACTGAACTGCTAAACACGGTGAAAACGATCTGTAATTGCTGCCCGTTACCACCCGTTTTCCCAAAGTCACCTTTGCCAGCGAGCTAATCGGCTCTATCTGGCTGGCTGTTCTCGGCGATATTTTTCCCCCCATCAAAAAAGGCACCCTTTTAATCCCCCCCCTCCCCCTCGTTCTACAATACATACTCTCATGACTGAAAAACACATATCCAATATTGGGCTCTACGATTTTTATTTTTTTAAATTTTTTTTAGCTCGCCTATTTCATTTCCTAGTTTCATTCCCATTGGATTCTGGCGTTAATGTTTTCCATGAGCGCTGAGCAGATGCTAAATGTGGACTCTCAGGTGGTTTCTCCTTCTGCCTTGTCGGTAATTGAGTCAAGACTATTTATGTGCCCTACATTTTATGACATGTAAGTGTTCACTGGCCTGAATGAAATACACTTTCCAGCTCCAGCGCTACCAGAGCCAAATGTAAATACGGAAGATATCAACGGAAAACAGACCATGGAAAACACGTCCTAAAAGGGCGGGAGCGACACCCCCCCCCCAACCCCAACACCCTTTTGCCGTTTCTCCAGTTGTTCATGCACGCGCTCACACATGCACACACAAATATGCACGTATGTATGTAGCACAGACATATCCCCAAACACAGCCTCTCTCACACGCCCACATGTCGGGTTGGGTGGGTCCCTGTCCTGACAGAGTCTGCCCAGAATGGGCACTTGAGGTGAATTATTGTTTGTGAGTGGAAACTTGGCCAGAAAATCTCAGTGCTGCTGGCTCAGGTCTGAGTAAGACCACTGTCTCCCTTGCTGCACATACTCACACACGCACACACACACACACAAATACTTACACACACTTGCCGTTGTTTCAACCGTCTCTGTGTATTTCCAGTTCACACACTTTTGCTGACTCTTGGCCTTTGTCTGTTTCTGCTTTCTCCATCTCTCTTTCTCCATCTCTCTTTCATATACCCCCCCATTCTCTATTTACCCCCCCCCCACTCTCTTCCAAACAACTATGGCCTTTATCCTGTGAACCGTTCACCTCTCTGTGGTTGCCCTCGCCAGTGCCTGCAGTAAATTCCAGGGGTAGCTGGAAACACAAACATGCACCGGCCTAAAGTGGGCTGCTCAATCATGAGAGACCCCTCCTCCCCACCATCGCCACTTTCTCTCTCTTTCTCTCTCTCTCTCTCTCTCTCTCTCTCTCTCTCTCTCTCTCTCTCTCTCTCTCTCTCTCTCTCTCTCTCTCTCTCTCTCTCTCTCTCTCTCTCTCTCTCTCTCTCTCTCTCTCTCTCTCTCTCTCTCTCTCTCTCTCTCACCACTATCCAGCCAGTTTTTTTCAAGCAGTTTTTCTTTACAGAGCTCTTAGGGGTCTTTGTGCATTTTGCACACAGGACAAGGTCCCTCTTGAGCACATGTCCCATATATGTGTGTGCAGGCTTGTGGGGGGGGGGGGTGCATGTGTGTGTGTGTGTGTCTGTGTCTGTGTCTGTGTGTGAGCGCACTTGTTCTTGTCTGCGTTTAACTGCCATAATGTGTGCCATAATGGATGTGTGCAGGCGTCATTCACGGTAAGAAGGACGGTTGTGAGCCGCGGTGGCGAAGCTAAACATTAACTGTATTTGCTAGTCTGCTCAGATGCCCACACATATGGACGGAGTCGATGCACGAGTCAAATCGCTCCGGAATCAGAGAAATATGCATTTGTCCCACAAGTGCGCCGTGTGCGTTTATCTGAATGTGTGTTTGTGTACAATGTATGCAGTCTTCCTTGTGTTAGTGTATGTGGGTCTCTGTCCGTCCCCAATTGTTTTGGCTCTGTCATCAGAATATGAATGTTATTGTGGAAGTAATTGGGGAGTCATCCAACACCCTAACCAATGTTTGGACTGTCATGGATTTCAGGAAAAAATGTAATTACAGTAATTGTGGCACACTAATGACATGTTAGATGGAACGGGGGAGTTTTCATTACGATGTGCAGGACCTGGTCCTAATATAAACTTTGTCTAACTGATACTTCTACTGTCCTTTGTAAATAATAGGTCTCGGCGGTCTGGTCTTAACATAGCCTTCCTTCAGCAATACCAATGCGACGATGTTCTTCTCCGATACGAGGAACAGGTTTCATCCAAGAGCTGGTTCTCTCCGAATTTGTGATAAATTTGTGATCTGAAATTTGTCACTCACCATCAAACAGGAAGCATAACATGTGTGCGTCTCACCGAAATATGCAGCAACATTTTTTTCCTCTTCCTCTTCAAAGGAGGAAGCCCTCCCTCCGAGTCCAACTTTCTGCCAATATGCTGAGCTAGTGGAAAACTGAGGTCTGCTCAAGAAACAAGCGAGAGATCGGCTGACCAAAGGAGGTGATATTAATACAGAATGTCCTAACTGATAGGAGCCGAGCCCTTCTTGTGGAAGTCGACTAATGGGCATTTTCCACGTTTGCATTTTCCACTTGCTCATCATCATTGCTCGGGGCTCACATGACCTCTGAGTGTTCCTTAGGCGTTCGAACCTTGGTCATGTGTTTGACTTGAGAGGGGAAAAAAAGTTGGTTTACAAACCAATCGGATTCTTTATCTATGAGTTTTGACATGCTCTCGTTTTTTTTTCCGTTCACTATTTTTTTTCCATTGTGGATTGTTACCCAGCCTTTGTGTAAATGGCCTAATCAGTGCAATGCACTGTGCTATCTCAAAGTGTGATAGGAAGTCAAGACTGTGGCTAAAGTTGCTCTCGCACAGTAAGAACAGCACACTCGTTTACCCCATTGCCCCCTTGTTGGACACTGCACCGCTGAAGCTGTAATTATTTGTCAAGCTATCTCATTGCAGTGTGTCTTGGGATCTGGCCCCATAATTAAAGCTCTATGTCGGGATGAACACGCACATGCACACAAAGCAAACACACACACATGCATACATATGCACACACAGCAAACAAACACAGCTAACTTGTTTGTTCTCATTTTTTACATTTTGGATTTTTTTTTTGTGCTTTGGAATAACGGTTTGTGGAAAAACCACGTGTGTATTTTCACAACTTAATGCAATGAATAGATTTTGTTCGGAACGAGTTTAGAACGAAAAACAGAAAGTCGCCTAAAGGGTACTTATAGAGGGGTTTGGTGCTCATCGGTAATGTCTAGTCAGACAGCATAAACAGCACATTAGCATGCAGAAAGGCTGATAACACTTGACATTTACTGTAGTTCACAAGATGCTGCAGAGCATATGGCAAATTTCCACTTAGAAACTGAGTCAACAGCAAGATTTGAACAACAGCTGTGGGGGGAAATAATTGGTTTTCCCAATTTTGAAACCTCTGACAAAAATCCTGGCTGCTTTTCTAAGTAGTAAAAAAAAGTATTTGCATTTGACTTAATATGCAAACTTGCTGATGTCTAATTCTTAACCAGGGCATACAATGTATGAATGTATGTCTTGAAATCAAGTTTCATACCAAAATCCAATAGTTGTGCCACGGAAACAAGTAACACAAGCGTCGCCGATACTCATCACTGATACCCTGTCGTAAATATTGTCTTCATTAACAAGTCTAATGACCAGACAGCCTCCAGATTGTTGTTGTTTGGCTTGAGCTAAAAGGCTCGTCTTCCTGCGGTGCCTCTCAAACTTGCTCAGTTCTGCATACCCAAAGTCTTTAAATGGATTTAACCACAGATTAAGTGAGCTCAACCAGACAAACAGGCGATGGTCGCGTAAGGCGAAATTCCAATTTGCCCTCTGTTGCTCTTTGATAAAGCATAGACACCACAAACATTGGTCTCCGCGCTGGTAATGGGAAGGAAAATCTTGTCATGGAAAGACTCTCACAGTAGATGGGATTCAACCTGATAAATTATCCTCCTATTTGATGCACCCTCCCAACTTTTAATGAACTCTTCTAATGGCTCTTTTGCAGTTGTGAGAGTGTGTGTGTGTATTTTTATGTTTATGTGTACTTATGGGGCTATACAGGTTTGTGCACAAGTGCACGTGTGTGCATGTGCATGCAGGAATGAATGCATGCTTCTGCCTGTTCACTTTTAGTTTATATGTCATTATAGATGAGTGTCCTCGCATGTGTTGCCCTCAGCAGAATACAGCGCATGAAAATGGTCTTGCTATGCCTAACGTACACGCGGAACATATACGTAGCTGTGTATGAGCGGGTATAAAATGCAAATACGGCTTTTTCAGGAGCATGACAACATTATTAACGTCACTGATGGGCAAATGACTAGAGGCCAGGGTGTAGACAAATTCACTGATCTACAATCACACGAGTCCATGACCATTTAAATCATGGCTTAAAGGCAAGTAGATCAGCATCGTTACCATGTGACTCTTGATCAGTGTGGTTGGTCCCTGGCCTCTGCAGAGGAGAGACCTGAAAGAGCTCTGCATTTTCTTGGGTAAACATTATGAGCTGTGTGGACATTGTGTGTGTGTGTGTGTTGCGGGGGGTTTGTGTTTGTGGGGAATCTGCAATGTTATGTCATTTGTAGTTTGTCCTACTGTTTTGTATCGTCTGTAAAGTCTTTTGTTTTTGTCTGGATCCTCGGAGGAATTAGCTGCAGATTTTTCTGCAGCTAATGGGGGGGGTCTGATTAAAAGATTTCAAAAGGATAAAAGAGAGAAAGTGTGTGGAAGGAAGAGGAAGAGAAAGAAAGGAAAAAGGACACAGAGGGAAAGTGGGACGGAGGGATGGGCAGTTGAACGGACGGACAGAGATCAACAGAAGGATAGACAGAGAGAGAGATTGAAGGCATCAGTTTAGTGGTAGTGAGACATCTGCTCAGGGTTTGGCATAACGCTCGGCGCTGGAGGCTTCCAATCAGAGAACCTCCAAAACCACAGACACTGAACTGGAAAAAATGGCACAAATAAAAAAAGGACCTCCTCTCTCTTTTGGCACTGCAGGGTTTGGAGACTGTCAGAGTAAAGCCTGTTTATCTATCTATCTATCTATCTATCTATCTATCTATCTATCTATCTATCTATCTATCTATCTATCTATCTATCTATCTAGCTTCCTGTCTGTCTGTCTATGTGTTTGTCTACCTGTTTGTCCTTTCCTTTGTATTGATTGTCTGTTTGCATTTGACAAAACTAAGTCAGTCAAACAGCAAAACTGCATTTAAGACCTCGTGACTGCACAAATGACCTTCAATAAATCAACTTCCCTCAACACTCCATTGCTTCTTTCTTTCTTTTTTTTCCAACCTTTTTCTTCTTTGACATAGATCTGACTCAGAAGTTCGGAATCAACGTTTTCCAACTTTAAAATTGCACACAGACATAAACACATTGACCTGTTTGCCTGTTTACAAAACTCCAGTGGTGAATGCTCCTGTGCAGTCAGGGCCATTGCGTTAATGATAAATCCCATTATGTTGAGAGAGCAAGTATATTACACTGTGGTTTAACCTTAAGAGGGGTTGTTTCCTGTTTATCATCTACCAGCATTCACATCTGCTTAAATCTGGGGATAACCATCTAGTCACAAAACTAATTAGGAAGTTATTTGTAAAAAAATAAATAAATTAAAAAAATTCCAGGCTCTTTGAATGCAAAGTCAAAATGCCAGATGTATGATTCATCTTGAATGGAAATGCATTCACTGTCCTCATTCACATAAATGATTTTATTGCCCTTTATATTGGTAAATCATTGCGTTTCTCAATTGCTGGAGCATTTTGCTCCATGTTGTATACGTCCGTTAAAACGATAAAAGTCATAGTTCAGATTTTATGTGCAAAGTGTGCTCTTTTGCACAGTAATTAATATCTCAGAAACTGCTATTGTCTACCTCCATACCCTGTCGATGCATGCATAGATTCAAAAAAATCAGAATCAGAATACTTTATTCCTCCCCGAGGGGAAATTGGGTAAAATCCCTTTTAGACCTGCAGTCATACATTTTATGCATCACAGAATTTATGTTTGGTCATACACTGTGTTGTAACTTTCATTTCAGAATCCACAAAGTTTGTGTACAGGTCAACAGGCGTTATGGGTTGTGTCCAAGCTCTTGCAGAATCTTATATAAGATGCAGCATAGTTAAAAATCCATATATCTCAGTTTGGTTGAATGTGAAAGTAATACCCTTAGAAACACATCCATACACATATACACACGCTCTGTGTTTATTAACTGGCCATAGAGATGGCTTGGTGAATGTTATGTTGAATATTCTTTTGTCATACCTTTAACTCATATGCTCATCTGTATTGTTTAGTCTTTGTTGTATAATTAACAAACAAAAAAACTATGCTTGGAATATATAGAGCATTGCAGTGTAATGTATCAGACAAACAGTTGGACACAGCAGTGAAGAAGGGGGCTTTGTGAACTGTATGACTCCTCGACAGGACTGCTGTGAGAATCACAGACTGAATACGGAGGAGGGAAAAAAAGGCGCTACGTCATGGAAAGAATGACGTCAGGTTTGATTAGGCGCCGAGGGAAGACTATCGGCGTGTAGGTGGAGCAAAGAGAGGCGGACACGATGTGCCGGCACCCCAATTTTTTTTTTTTTTTGCACTTTTGCACTTGTGCACAAAATTTGGGCCACTATTCACCGCTGGTTTTGACCATATGATGGGGAGAGGTGGTCTTATCCCGTTATTATCAAGCGAGACGAGGAGCGTGACGTAACCGTCTCCATAGGCGACTGATATGCCGGCTAAGCCAATGGGGATCCACACGAGGGCCCGTGCCCATCCTCCCGACGCGCGTCACGTGTCCCGTGCGGTGTTGTGACAGCGCGGTGGGCGGGGCTTCGCCTCAAGTTCGGGGGAGCGAGTCCGGTCTCTCTCTGAGACTGAGGGAGAGAGACGGGGATCTGGGGTGTCGCTCGGAGGACGGAGTAAGTGTTGTTTTTCTTTTTTCCATAGGTGTTATTGCAGTAGAGGGGGGATTTACTGCAGGCTAATGGCCACCTCAGCGGTTAGACTTGTAACGTAAGTACACTGAGCGTTTTCGGTCTTTCGTTTTTTTTTTCTTTGCGGTGATCAACGAGGGCTTGTCACTCGTCCGTTCGTCCGTTTGCGCTACCTCGGTGGGTTAGCCTAACAGCAGGCTAATGTGCTAATGTATGTTGAGTGAACGCTGACACTGGGCTTCTCCTTTTCCACATCCGTGTAAGTCGGGCAGTGTACTGACTGCCTCCCGCCGAATCAGCCAATTTGGTGATTTTGCGCCTCCCCTGTCTTAAGTTTCGGGACGAACTAACACCAGCGAGCTAACTGGCTAACGTTGTAAGCTAGCCTGCTCTCAACCCAGCGTGACTGATGCGGTCCGACTGCACGCGTTGCAGCTGCCCGCGGACAACTGCTGGTGATTGAAGGGAGCACAAGTTTAAAAAGTCAATATGGGTAAATCTGGTTTTAAAAGTCACGCTCTTGGGTACAGAGCTGTCAGTTACCGGGCGACCTCACTCTCGTGCGATCACATTTGACCGTTGATCGAAGCCACGATCCGTACCTCAAGTCGTCGTTATAGTTGTCATTTGCGAATGCCGAGAAATATTGCAGACCGATTTTGCGGCATTTTTTTTTAAGAATCGCGCCAACAGGGTTAAGTTGCCGTGCTGTTAACTATTTAAGGTGAGGGCTGGTTTGTGAGTTCGTCGGGTTAACGGGCGCTGCTGATCTGTGCAGACGCACTGCCAGGGCTCGTCGTGGATCTGCCCGAGCTCATGGTCAACATAAGCTCGTCATGTGGGTCAAAAAAGAAAAGAAAAGACCTTGATGCAGGGCGCTTGAAGATGAATTTGCTCAGTCGACGAGAAAAACACGTTAGCGTAGCGCCGCGATTCCATTTTTGCCAACGTAACGCCGACATTCAGTCAATCAACGAGGCTTCTTTATATCGCACCGCGCCACCTGCGTCGTCTTTCCTATCAGGCGGAATTGGCCACTGAACATATCTGTCAATCTGGAGCTGTCAGACTCCTCAGCGTCACGTTGGTAGAGGGCAGATGCGTGCACATCAATCGGCGAGTAAAGCGATCGTGTGCCGCGCTGCCAGCATGTAATCTTGATCCTTGCCATTCGTTTCCTTTATGTTCCTAAAATAATGTTTGCCATGTTCTAACCGTCCGATTCCATTTACCGATTGTCTACTTGTTGCACACTGTGATCTCGATTGGTAGCCCTGTGTAGTCCCCCCCCCCACACACTCTTTCTCTGACGCTATCACCGGCAAAGCTTCAGCGCTAGTGTGAGTGCAGTCACCGAGCACCTTGCGGTGTCCCGAAGAGATCAACCCTTATCCAATTAAATGGCACCCTGCTTGTTGCGGTGCCAGTGTCTCCCTGTCTTTGTGTAATAACTTTTGAACCTCGGTGAGAGCCTAAAGTCGTGCCACCTAATCACAACGCATAACCCCTCTGATATTCGGGTTGTGCTGTATTGGAAATAATTTGCATTTTTGTTTGGTGTTAAACTCAGTTCAGTAGTAGGACCAGGGGTCTACGCATCAGGCAGGCACCTAAGCGTTGTATGGTTGCCATTTGATATTAATAACATTTACTGCTAATCAAGCAAGTCATTGACTTTTTAGGCTATATATATTATGAATACCAAAACACTTTCGTTCTTGTCAAATACCACTTGTACCAAGAAAGATTCCTAATGCAATACATTCTGTCATTGTGCATGACTGTTGGAAATGACTTTTTTTTGTTTTGTCGTTTGGTCCAGTTCTGTTGACTTCAGAACATTGTAAGAAAGCCTAATTCTTTATACTTAATAATCCTTAGTGATATTTGTGGATGATGTTTAGTTGAAGCTATCGCGTCTGGCCTACATAGATCCAGACTTTGCTTAATGATTCACCTGAACCATCAGTAACATAGTCTGTTGGTGTGTCTAAGGCCTTTGAACCCAAACTGTTGCTGTCACTCAGAAATGTGTGAACCAAGTTAGAGGCTGACAGTCATTTCTTACACTGATTTTAAGTAAATGTAAAAGCTTAATGTCATAACTTGTTGAGATACATTAAGAAAGGAGCGCTGGACTTGCAGCATTTGTGCAACCTGCATGGCATGCCAAATTTTATTATTAACTGAAGTGAAGTCACTGCAAAGGAATGAAAGTTCTTCACAGCGCTCTGTACACTTTCATCCTGACAGGGAAGACTTGTCATTTCTCTCCCTGACTCATCGTAGATGTCTCCTGATTTGCTTATTAATTTCTCTCACATGCTCATCACTTATGAATTTGCCACATCAGAATATGAAAAATGGTTGTGAAATTGTGTTGCCATCAGCCTATGTATCCAAGTTAGTTTTGTAACAGCTAGTTTTCCAGCGTAAGTAATTTCATTTAGCACCTTTCGAGAGCAGAGGCGTCACAAAGTGCTTCTCTGAGGTAATAAAGCATAAACATACACACAGACATAAAACACAATAAAAGCAGAAATAAATAAGAAAAAATTACACAAAGGCAACTCTTAACAAATGGGTCTCAACTACTTTTTAAATGTGTTCACAGATCAAGTCCAAAGGGAGAGAGCTCCAAAGTTTAAAAGCCACAACCTCAAAAGCACAGTCTCCTTTAGCCTAGATTGAAGAACAACCAGCAAACCCTGATCAGAGGACCTTAGAGACCTGTTGGTGACATAGGGCTGCAATAGATCTCTAATGTAGGCAGGTGTTTGACCATGCAGAGCTCTATAGGTGATCACAAGAACTTTGAATTGGATTCTGAATTTGATGCGTAGCCAGTGAAGAGCAATCAATCAGTGTTACATGAGACCCTTTGGAGGATCTGGTCAAGAGTTTAGCAGCAGCATTTTGGACCACTTGTAAACGATCCAGGGATTTTTATTGAGGCAGGTGAAAAGCGAGTAGTCAAGATGGGACGATATGAAAGCCTGAATTAACATTTCCATCTCTGCTTGAGACACAATGGGCCTGAGCTTTGCAATGTTTCTCAGCTGGAAAAAAACAATAGCAAATCAAACACTTGACATGTTGGCCCAGAGTCAAAGTCTGATCTATAGTGACACCTTGATTTCTTGTGTATATAATTATCTCCGCCAGGCAGTAGCCTGGAGGAAATATTATGTGTGTGTGTGTGTGTGTGTGTGTGTGTGTGTGTGTGTGTGTGTGTGTGTGTGTGTGTGTGTGTGTGTGTCCGCAGCTAAACTCGCAAACTACTGGACCTATCAGCCTGAAAATTGTTGTGCACAATTATTATGACTGTATGATGAAGAACTTCTCGTGGTTTCAGTGATTACAAACCTTTGAAAAATGATTGCTGTCGTTATCGCTGCCCCCTCTCTTCATTCACTCTCTAGCTTGACAAGCGCAACTAACGTCTACGGCTGAGTCAGATCGGGCAGCGACAGTGTCAAAACCAAAACATTATGTATTCGGGTAGGACTCTTGAAAGTAAATCAGAAGTTGATCATACTTTGCAAGCGAGCAAATCATTCACTGCTGGCCTGGCACAGGAGAGCTGGAGGAACACTGGATGAACGAAAACCTATTCGCCTTATCTACCTCACTCCTCGCAGAAGTGGCATACTCTCCAGTTTTAAAACTCGGCTATAAAAATACAATTTCAAGAGTAGGATTAATCACAGTCACAGCTGGAAATCATCTCAGTAGCTACAATAAAACATTTCCCATGGCCGAGCCATGTTTTCTTATCGACGTCTTGTGAATCAACGTCAACAGCAGAGAAAATCAATCAGCAGAGCCATTCGAGACAATGCAATCTACTGAGTGTACTCTAGTTTTGTATTGTGTGTATATAAGGGTTAAAGCATTGCATGTAATTTAAACCTGCAGTGCGGAAGTTTTGTTTCCCCCTTCTGGCAGAGAGAGTTCTTCTTTCGGCGCTCTCCAACGAGGAAAAGCTACACCAGTGGTTATCCGTGTTTGTCCTCGCTGTCGATTGCGTTCTTCTTCTTTTTTTCTTTTCTTTTTTCTTAACTTTAATCCTTCCTCTGAATGCTGAGTCCCCCCCCCCCCCCCCCCCGGAGCATCAGAAACGTTTCTTTGCCCAGAAGATTTCTAGCAGAAAGCTCTGAAGGCAAGCCAATCAGAAGCATACGAACGGGAATTCAGCTCTGGCAAAGCAATCTTGCCCCCCACAGATTTTTCTCCCCAATTGTATCTTGCCAATTACCCTGCTCTTTTTGAGCCGTCCGGTCGCTGCTCCACCCCCTTTGCCGATCCGGGGGGGGCGCCCCGACTGACCAGAGGAGACGCTAGTGCAGAGACCAGGACAAATACCCACATTCGACTTCCCACCCACAGACACGGCCAATTGTGTCTGTAGGGACGCCCGACTAAGCCAGAGGTAACACGGGGATTCGACCCTGCGATCCTGTGCAAAGCAATCTTACTGGTTGACATAAAACACATCACTTCCGGTGCCCTAGCGCAGGATGCCGCGCGGGAATGTCGTCCCAGACACCAGAATTAAAACTCAGATATACTGCGAAATACCGAGAGTTACCTGGCGGGGATGGGCTGAATCATCATTGTGTAAACTCATTTGGCGAGGTCTTGAATGTCACGGAAGTTCATTTATATGTAAACGTCATGCGCTCTTAACTTTAATCTATACATTACGTTCAGCCCTGTATATTAGTGTAACCGGTTGTTTTCTTGCCCGGTGCGGGATTCGATACGGGGTGTCCTGCACCACAAGGCGACATCACTAACCGCTCGGCTAAAGGGTCAGACCCGTTAGCTAGGGACTAACGTGTCTAATTAGTAGTTTACATTAGCATGGAAAGATAAATATAATCTGATTCTGAATGTGATATTAAACACATTGTGATGGTGCTATTAACTCATAATGGGGTGATGCTTATAATCCTTCTCTGTGTGGATGGTAAGGCAAAGCTTAGTCCACAATTATTCCAACTACTTAGTGTGGTACGTCAAAGACAATATTGCTCACTGAATTTTGAGGGTTGTATCACGGATTTATGTGCTGTTCCACAATGCTGTTAAAGATATTCAGAGCTAGGGGCCGAAATGTTAGTTGGACATGTGCTTGTCCACAATTCATAAATACCCAATAGATTAATTTCAAGTTAACATGTTTTTAGATCATTAATCCAATATATTTTTTTTTAAATCTCAAGCCAACTGTTGGGTACTAATGCCATCAGTTTTCTTTATGGCTGTAAGCAATCTCAAATTACTAACAAGTCCCATCTAGTGGTTAGTAGTCATTGTTTACAGACAATTATGTTGGTTTTTTGACATTCTAAACATATTGTCAGAGAAAAAGTAAAACACGAACTCGTAGGTGCTATTATCAGGCTAACCATATTTATGGGTGCTATATACAAGATTTCGAACATTAATATAGCAGCAAACCATTATTTGCTATGTAAAGAGACAGTGGCGTAATGGCGTCCTAAGCAGAGAATGAAGTCACACTCCACCTGCGTGTGTTGTAATTCGAGGTTCTCTGTTCTTTGCTTTGGCATCCTGTCTAGCCGTGCGTGCATGTTAGTGCATGTGAGGTAGCTAGTTTTAGCAGGCTAGCTAGCAAGCTCATAATTATGTTACACGGATTTAGGTCACTCAGCAGAACAAAGAAATAGCTCCTTACCAAGCTGAATATGTTACCAATGTTAATAAAATAACTATACTGTAAAAAACAATATTCTAACCAGACCGAATGAAATAATAGCCAAGAACGCGAAGGGAGGGAGGGGGTTTGTTTTGGTTTGGTCTGAGATGCTGGTACTGAATATAATATATGTCGCATCTTTCAGTTTAAACAATTTGTGCAGCCCTATAATGACCCCAATGATAAAACTGCAATCTCAATTATTTTCAGAATTATTTATCATCATTATTCATCTCGGTTTTAGGAAACAAAATGTGTTATGATAAATTTGAACTTTATTAAATTGGGCAGGGGTGTCCTTTTTTCCTTTAACTTAACTCATTGTGATATTTTTCCAAAAACGCTCTATTTTTGGCTTCTCTTTCTTTCCCGCCTGATATTGCTGACCTCTTCCATTTGGTCCCATTTGTGTTCGTTGCACAATTAAAGATATTAAATGGTCATGTGTAATGGAAGCACTAGACGTAACACAAGGACCTTCAGTTACATTGAAAATATAATTTAAAAACTTGAATATCATAAAATTACACAATTATTAATTATGGCAATGTAAAATACAGATATCAGATTAATGATGGTTAATTGCTCAGCCTTAGTCATGAAGAGATAATCATGCAGGAGTGCACAAGATCCATGTTGTTAAGGGTAACAGCCAGAAGTTTACTGCATAATTTCTGCTGAACAATTCTCAGACAGACTTGGAGGCAGCATGCAGATAGCCTTTAGCTTCTAAATTGCCAGGAAAGCTGGTGGATTGTTTAGCTTGCTGGTGTACATAACCAACTTCTTTCAGTGATGTTTTGCAATTTTACATTTCATATGCCAGCAATTACAGCAACATGATTTCTGCTTTATTGAACCATTTTATTGAAAAAAAAGAGACATTTACATTAAGCGACCAAAAATCGATATCGAGTCTGTGTCATTGTAATAGTTAACAAACCATACTGCCTTCTCTAAAAGAGCATCTTTGGACCTTTAAACATTATGGTGCATAACAGATGTATGTTTGTCCTTCACTAAAATGTTCCCCACTAGTGTAATAGCTGTTGTTGATGTGAGTTTGACATTTGACATATGCTCAATACTAATGTGCCACGATGAAATTGGAATGGTTGACTGGAGAGCCAAGGTCACACTGTGGTGGCAAATGGCAGGTCAGTAGGACCTTAGGCCACTGATGTGCTTTGTCAAGAGTCACCGGTAACAAAGAACCTAGGGGGTTTCTCATCTTCAAGGTGGCTCGATCAAAAATGGTTTATTCTCGGCACATTTTCCATTGTATGGACATGAAGATCAAGACCGTTAAATAAAAGCATCTCTCTGGTCTACTTATCCCACAAAAATATGTATATCCATGCACAGTTCAATTCCTCAGTTATTTCTTGAATGCCGATGAAAGGAACAAGGCAAATTTTAAGAATTATGAAGAGGATTTAAGATCATTTTTGGCTCATTCGGGTTTAGTTTTTGTTTTTGTTTTTTTTGTTTTTTGTTTTGTTTTTTTTAGTTTTTTTTAGAGATGATTAAAAAATTTTCCCTAATAATGAGGTGAAAAGGAGAAGGATAATGTCTCATGTGCCAGAGTCACACCTCTTTAATGGCCGTGTTTCCCCGTGAATTGGCAGGAAGACGGTGTTGAAGAGTTCTGTAGAGGTTCCCACTCTCTGGTGTGAAGTAGTCCTCTCAGAGATATTGCCCATGCTGCATACGGAAGGTTGGTTTCCTCTGCTTTGTACCCTCCACATTTACATGGCCTGACCCAGTTCAGTTGTGGCCAGTGTTGAGGGGGAGGGGGCAGTCTGGGCAAAGCTAAAAATACCACCCCTCGCTTCGGCAGCTCCATTGCAGAGGGATCCCTGGAATTGCTATCCTTGACTTCCATCAAGTTGTTGGCACGCAGAGGTGCACAAACTGCCAGAGGGTTTCCTTCAATTTGGACATAACTAAGACATAAAGGCATAACTAAGATGCTCACCGCTGTTGTACTTGTGATTTGCCTCCAGCTCCCACAGCTTCCTTGCTGGTAGATTTTAGTTGTCCAGCTAAAGTGTGTTTGCAGTCTTTAATGGCCTGAATATAGAGAACAGGTTGTGGTCAAGCACTCTATTCTGTTACTTGGTGAAAACATCACATAATCATAATAGTAAGCCAGGGTATACGTGCCGGTGTGTGCAAAGGGTTAACCTTAGCTCTCATCGTTGTGCGACCATACAATGCCAGCTGTTGGCTTAGAGATCCAATCACAATGATTTTCCACTGTTGTGACATGTGACCTGTTCCGCAACCCGAAACTGTCACAGTGCAGCAAATGTTGGCACTTCCTTCATCTTGGCATTGTTGTCGTTCACGGGGGAAAGCGCTTTGAGCATAAGATGTGAGGATAGGGAAATGGAGAAGGCAAAGAACGGCTTTCATTACTTTAGAATGAACATGTGCTTTACCCTGTGTAGTGCTCAGGGCAACTTAAATATGCCGACCATTTTAGAGGGACCATTTAGGAAAAACACATTTAACGAGTCACACACCGCAGTGTGCAAGATGACATGGTAAGTCATCTGGACTCGGTGGAAATTCACTTGTCTGAATTTGTTGGAAGTGGTGGAAACATGATGTTATTGTTAAGTCAAATCTAATTCACAGAAGAACCTGAGGGTTTTTTTTTCAGAAGGACTGCAGCATGTCCTAACCTAAAAGTGGCACCAGTTTCGTTTGACTGTTAGTAAAAGTTTCGCTTTGTGTTTTCACACATCTGAAAAACACAATGGGAAACATATTCGCGGAGGCCCTGGCATGTGTTTTAAGACCTCACCCGTAACTTGTGGCCAGTAGAAAAGGTATTTCCCTTTCAAAGTGGGGGTTTCTGCCACCTCAGAAATGCACCCTGCCCTGCAATTATGCAGTGTAATGAATAATAAATCCTGTCCCTTTTTCCATGGCAGATGGCTCCAAATAGATTTCAACATGTGACAGAATAGTTTCCAAGAATCTCAGTGGTAAGCTGCTAGTATTCATTTGTGTAGCTAGTGATATAAATGCTGCATTTTCCCTCATGCTGCATGTGTGTCCCAGTTAAGAGTTCTTTGACATATTTTGATTTTGGGGTGTTGTTTTGTAGGCTGTGTTTAAGTGTGGATGACAGATGAATTGTGTTCTCTCTAGCTTGTATATTTGATTGTGTTCTAGCCAAAAGCTAATGCAGACAGGGAGTATGTAAAACTCACTCCCCAGCTGGTGTCCACAATGAGACAACAGCAGTTTTTTTTTTCAGGCAGGGAAATTAGTCCTTGTCTGCACCAGTGCCTTCCTGGATCTAATGGGCAAGTCAGGGTTTCAATTTGCTCTCTATGACAAATTTCAAAAGCAAATTCAAACTGTAATTCAGATCATACTTTAAATTCACTTTAAAACTAAAACCATATTGTGTGCTTGTTCTTTCATAAGCTATTTTATGCTGAAAATCAAACGTGTCATCATCTTGGACATATGTTCAAGTTGATTTGCTTGATCCCATTGCTTCCACGTCGTAGTCCCTCATGATTCTTAGAAATCCATCAAATTAAATCCCCTTTAAAACAGGATGACAACTGCTGTGCTTTAGCCTGCACTTTTGAACGAATCAGTCTTATTGTGTTAGGCTGATTAAAGCTGAATGGACAGCAGTCTCTTATTAGAATGGACTCTCCCATGTAGCGCACCGTGGATCTCCCTGATGCGACCGATAGTCTTAATTAGATTAAATAGGAGGCTTTTCCTAAGTTAATCAGTCAGCTCGCCCTAGCTCACCATGTAACCTCACTGATGAAAGTGCAGAGAGTCTGGTTGCCTCTCTAATGTCAAATCTGTGTTTGTGAAACATCAGGGTGAAGTGATTAGAGTTTTGGGAGACTGAACCTCTGTATGTCACAACTGTAAAGCAGATTATTTTACACAGCATTACACAGCACCCGATTGTAATCATTGAGACCGAGTCATAAAATTCAACTTAGTGTCTTAAAAGTAACCAAGTTGTAATGGTTCTTACAATGAAAGAAGCAGAGCACCACCTTTACCTGCTACAACTCCAATGATGTGCTTGATGCTTCTATGGGACATTTTCACATTTGGTTTGGTGGGCAATCCTGGAAGTCCTTGATGGTCCATTTTTAAGTAATACATCAAAAGGAGAGTTAAGGAGAAGTAATGAAACGTACTTACCAAAACCAAGTCCAGTCGCACTTGATTCAACTCCTTTGGATAACCATGACCTGGATGAATGAGAACATTCACAGACATGTACTTACCAAAACCAGGTCAGACTGGCAGTACAGTGCAGATGGGTGTTGATAAATTCCATTGGTCAAATGGCGAATTCTACACAGCATCATTGATTGAAGTAAATGTTTGAGTTCCTCCTATTTTTTGCCCGTATGTTTTTTTCTGTTCATTTTTTGAAATGAGAAGTGGCAGGGGATTGTCAAGGTCGGTTCACAAATTGAGTTTGGATCAAACGAGACATCATTTCAAGTTCTCTCCTTGTCTGTTAAAATGTCAAGAGTAGGCCTTTTCCCACGTTGCTTTTTTAAATAGGGGGAGACAACTTTTGCCTTCAGAGGTGAAGCATATCATTTTGAGCCCTGATCCTGGGCCAGTGACCTGGGGTTCCTCTGTTCTGTTTTTAGAAAGGGTGGCAGATCTGTATTGCACAAGTGCCTACATGTTGAACACATCAAGATTATATCACTATGTCAGTACTTAGTTTAAGTATGTAACATGTATGTGCATAGTGTAACGCTTAAATTTGACAATTTCCCCTTTACTTTCCCTCACTTTCCCTTTCAGATCCTTGTGTGTGGCGTTCTCTGAGTCTGTGGATGATCCTCAGTCAACATGAAAGACTAGGAACTCAGCTCTCCGAGGGAAATGGCTTTTTTTGATCTAACCCAGTCCCGTGACCTAGCATCCAACTCCGGCTGCCTCTGAAGGGTTTGTCAGCTGTTAATGGGAACTACCACTTTGCTCGCTCTCGTGAGGATTTAAGCTTTTCCGGGACGCCATTTCTTTCCCCCAAGTTCAGCCAAGGCAGCGACGCTGCGCAGTGAGAGTGGCGAGGTGGTGAGACAATGGCGAGTAACTCATATAGTGGAGTGAAGAACTCCATGGTGGAGGCCAACCATGATGGGGACTTTGGCTGTTCGCTCAAGGAGCTGCGCTCTCTCATGGAACTGCGGGGTGCAGAGGCGCTAAGCAAAATTGGGGAAACTTACGGGGACGTTCAAGGACTCTGCAGCCGGTTGAAAACATCACCCATAGATGGTAGAGTAGATTCCCCACCACACTCCACACAACCACTGTTTTTAATCAGTCAAATGCACGATGTTTACCTGATACTGCCAGTAGCGAGTGTTGTTGGAATGCATATGTGGTGCACACATAGTTTAGGAGGGTGTATCATTGGCTGTGTCATCCACATTACCTTGACATCACTTCCTTGGAAATCTCATATGCCAGACAGGTGGCCAGTTAGGCTGGCACTGACCTGGGCCTGTCCTGCTCTATTTCTAGGCTTGTGGATATGTCCCATGTGCCCTCCCTCTCTCTTTTCACCTCTGTGTGTGTGTGTGTGTGTGTGTGTGTGTGTGTGTGTGTGTGTGTGTGTGTGTGTGTGTGTGTGTGTGTGTGTGTGTGTGCACGCGCACGTAAGAGCGAGAGAAGGCTTCAGACAGACCAGCTGTCTGCCTGGGCACAGAACCAGACTGCAGGCAGGTCAATGTTCCACATGTGGAGGACAAAATGGGAGGGTGTAAGACTGGCCTAGTAATGACTCGAACATGGTTGAGTAGGAGCATGGACGAGCTTGAGCTCTTCCTTGGGAAAAGCTCTATTCTGAGCCATGCTTTCACTGCTAAAGCATACTTTGATACCTATTTGCTATGTCCTTGGGACAGATGGGAGCAGTGAACATGTGGCCTCATTAATTCTGGGTGTTATACCTGTTGATGATCACACCTCCAATTGCTTTGTAAGCCTACCTGTGCAGCTCATTTTGGGTTATTGGAAGCAGCTTTAGCATGCTAGCATAACATGTTATTACTGTGCTTGCTTGGCAGTCATAGATGAAACCACCTCATTTCCATAACTTGCTTTCCTTTTACATCTTTGCTCTGTTTTTATTTGGAGTCCCTCTTGACCTCTCGCTTGACGTGTCCAGGCCAATAGGAAACTGCCATTACATTAGCCCCTCATATGAGCTGTGATACCTTCCAGCCGCTCAGTGTCTTTCTCTTACTTTTGCCCTCACTTTCTCACACTGTCTGTCTCTCCCTCCCTCTATAGACGGTCTGCCTAATCGCTGGTGTGACCTTGATTGAACCCATGGGGGAGGGGATTTCAGTTTGATCCCAGATTAAAACGGCACCGCATATCCACTGTAGCAGCAACAGTCCTCTGTGTGTGCCGTCTCAGAGCAAGTGAAATGCCTGGGCTTTGTCAAAATGGAAATGGAATGTGGAAAAAAAACCCATATATATATATATATATATATATATATATATATATATATATATACACACCAGGCAGTCCAGAAACTCAGAGCTGTGCTCGAGCTGTGCAAGAGTCATTAATTCATTAATTGTTTATTTTATTCCACATAACGTTTTGTAATACCATCAGGTATACCATGCCTTGTGTTGAATGCCATGCCTCTGCTGCTTTCAGTACCTACGAGCGAAATAGGCCATTGTCTCTGAACTGAATGGGGGAATTGTTGAGTAAAATTTTGCCAGTTCAGAGAGGGAGAGCTGTCTAAACATGCATGATTCAAGTGGATGTGTCAAGTGGATGAGATGACAGTCCTCTCATATTTTGGGAATGAATGAGATAAGATGTCTCAGGTCGTCAGTGAGCATACTTGTCCTCTCCTGCCTATTTTTCACAGCAGAAGTATGTGGTTGGGCCAGGCCTGCTAGCTTGTCAGGATTATGAGTATGGTCAGTGTTAACACTATTAACATGCATTTGATTTGGAGTATTAGTAAATGTATGGCCATATGTTTCAAAGCACAGACGAGTATTTAACAATGCATTGAATACTATTTATTTCTGAGTAATTAAGGCGAGTTTATTGGAAGCAGTGTAAAAAGTAACAGCTTGTCTCACTCATTACAGGCATTTTAATAAGCATGTTTTCATCCTGCAAAAATTAGTCAGTGTTTTTCAAGAACCAAACAAATACTAAATATTTTGAAGATGCCTGCATAAAAATGTCTTTTAAAAGCACATATTGCTAAGGAATAAATGGCACTCCAAGGAAGCTGCCTGCAATTTACTATCACTAAGTTTACACAACTCTTCAAGTCCTACATGGCTGTTAGCAAGTGTACCACCCAGATAAGAGAGAGTAGGTTTGCATTTGTTTCCCCTCTCTGTGGGCGCCCTTCCACTTGGTATGCGGCCACTGAGTTTTTGACACTTGTGCTTTCAATCGGCTCATTCGCTGTTGGCTTGGGAAATTAAGCCGTCATTTAAGATTACAGGAGCCTGACAATTGAAAAGGGATTTCTAATTAGTTGGTTGGTCATTTCTCTAACCCCTTAAGCCAATCCTTTTCTAATCCTCAAACATTTCCAACTTCTTTTTTTTTCCCCCCCTCCAAAGAAGTTTTACTTCACTGGTGCAACGGTGCCCCGATGTTGTATCGCTCTATTTTTAAACTACTTTTCCGAATCCAAGACTCAAGAGTAATGGCCTATTTGCATTAGGCTAAATGTCACTCACGCTGGCATTAACATCGGCCACGTTCTGTACGTCCACTGTATCCTTCTTTCTTGCTACTCACAATGATTATGTTTTCCCTTGCATAATGAGGGACTTATAAAATGGGCGAGGCCACTTTGCATCAATAATATTGGCAGTGTCCCCCTATTTTCCTTCTTACACTTATTCCCTGTTGATTGCTATTTTAGTGTAGTCAAATATTTGTGTTCCAGCCTATTGATCCAATCAGTTGTGGGCCGAGACACATCCACTGTTGCACTGCAATTCACGAAGCTGACAGGCTCCCAGCATCAGTCATCCCAGCTATTAACAACCTCCCAATTGAATAGGAAGGTTCAGACAGTTAAATGATACTTTTCTTCATGTAATTTACTGGGCTGGCACGCCTTGGCTTCATGTCTGAATTCAAAATGATGATGTTACAAGGGCTTTTGCCAGGGAGCAGAGACAGCAGATGGCCAGGCCTGGCTTGCAGCAGAATCCCTGTGAAGCTTATGCTTGCAGGTTGATTTTTACCTGTTGTAATCTCCAGATCTAAAACCATTATTTGAAGGAACAACTTGTTCCTTATTCTTTTTCACACAGTCCTTAAGAAACCATACCCCTTTTTCCAGATTGGACTTTTCTTTCATTCATCTCTTGTTAGTTCATCAAAACCAAGCCGTTGTCCCTTGAAAGAAGGAAGATACCACTTATTTGCTCACTCGCTCTCAGTTGCCAACCAGTGGGTATGTTTACCTGCGTTCTTGCAATCTTAATTTAATATAATCATGGTAATACTCTGCAGCAATGTTAATGTAAATACTTTTACTCTACAGACTGTACTCTACAGACTATCACTGTAATGTAATAGTCCGATTACCTAAATCCGAGTTAGGTCATAATTTAAGTAAGCCTGTAAATTTAACATAGTTAACACAACTAGATTTCAGCTAAGTCTTGAGATTTGTTTGACCACATAATCACTGTAGTCTTCCATATATACATGTGCCAAAATGTTCCCAGAGGAGCTTGACCTGGAAATGATTTACACTGTGTGAGTGCATTACAATATATTTTTGCATCCAGCTAAGACTGATTAAAATACCTTTTGCACCAAGATGTTCTCTAAGTGAATTAGTGAATGCACTAAAGGCCCCCCCAGCAAGTACAGATTCTTCATAGTCCCACAGTGCATTTGTGGTTACGGCATATCTAATTACCTGGCAATTTATTCTAATATGATCTCAGCTCTCTGGCTGCTGAAATTACATGCTTATATGAAAGTGCTGACGAAAACTGAGCAGGATATACTCTTTAGTAAGATGGCCCAAATAAAAATCCAAATACAACTGCATCAACCCTAGTTATTGAAGGAAAAATCACATTATTTTGAACCTTTTTTTTCACCATGATATTTTTATTCAAAGTTCCAAAAAATTTTTGTATATCCGATATTTTCTAGAAGTAAAACGTTCCTGTAGTATAGGTTCTTGTGTAATTGTACAGACCAGATAGCAAGTACTGCTGGGACTTGTGTGCAGATGGATGAAAACAAGCTGTAAATCATTTCATTGTGACCAAGTCCACCTCCAGTGCAAAAGATTTACCTTGACCCCACTCCATCCTGACACACACACACACGCACACACACACACACACACACACACACACACACACACACACACACACACACACACACTCACAGGTGCCAGAGATTACAGTGCCTGGAGAGGTCAGCTGGAGACAAGCATCGAAATTAAACGGCTAATGATTAGCCGTTTGACTCGAGATGGTCTTGCAGTGCTAAAGTGATGTGAGAGGCCAGGGCCAACCTATTTTCTGTTTGTGCCCAGTGGCAGGAGGCCTGTGTTAATTTTCCTCTGTCACTTATATTTATTGCACTAATGCAAAGGTAAAATGCAGTGGAAAATTGAATGGGGTATTAGCTGTCAGCACGTTTTCATTAGGAGCATAGAGAATCAAAGTAGACGGTGAGAGACAGGTAGGGAGAGGCACAAGGCTGCCACATAGAATAAGCCCCCTAGCTCATGGAGCTATGTTGGTGAGTCATCAGTAGCCTGCACACACCTCCATGAGAAAGGCTTATTCTAGTGTTTGCCCTCAACACCACTTAGCCATATGCCTCGGGTTGAAGGAAGATGTAGTTACGTCTTAATATAGGTTTAATATGTTTGGTCAGAATTGCTTTTGAAGGATTTCTGTTTGATCATTTTAGTGTATGGTGCAAAAACTGGGCAAGAGACAGGAGTTGATAAGCGTCAAGAGCTAGCTCTGAACCAATGACATTTCTAGAACATGGAAAGTGCTGTAGACCTGCAAAGCGACAAAACGTATCTTGTTTTAGTAATATGGGTAGGAGTTTTTCTTTAATCATGGTTCCATCTTTTTTCTTTCTTTTCTCAACATATGAGTTAATTATTCTAAAGTAGAAGTACAACTAAGGCAGGGAATTTGTCCCCTTTCTCGTCTCAGTTTGGTGGTATGTCCAATTCCCTATTCTCCTAAGGTCCCTGCATTGCATAGCCCATATAGCAGTTGGGGAGGGTGTAAATTTGTGCATGCGCTCTCTAATATACGTGGAGCCAGTCACCGCTTATGTTCACCTGCCACCTGCAGGTTTCTCCAGGGGAATGAAACGTGTACGGAGGCGCCTGCTTTTTCCCCCAGATTCCCCCGCAGCTTTACAGGTACCCCCATCACCTGTAGGAATCCCTAATTACAACTGTGGGGACACATTAATCTTACAAACTCCACACCCAGGGATAGCTTCAGTTGTGCTCCCTGCAACAGCCAGCTGAAGTGGAGACGGGGGTATACTGGGAAAGAAATTCAGCCCTGGACTTATCCACTGGGACTGGGGGGCGAGTCAGTGAGAATGATTATATACGACAGTCAGTTACAGTTGTAATTACAGGACATAGACCACTAGATTTCGCACCTTAGTCCTTGCTGGTAATGATATAGTCTTTTATTGTTGACAGGTGATTCTGAATGTATTCAAAGGCTTTTGCAATGGAAAGTAGCGTATGTCTATTCCAGGACATATTTCAGTTGGCACGGACCTCTATTGTAACACGCCATCAGCATGGCTTAAATAGTAACAAGTAGTATCAGTGGGGTCGTTTTGTAACCACAAGTTACAGCAGTTTTAACTGAACATGTAGCCTTGCCTATAATTTAACATCCATCTTACCACTTCAGTCTGCTCCTCTTACATAGCATTGCTGGCCACTTGAGGATGTTGATATCCCAAATAGTATGTCGGGTTTTTTTTTTTTTCATGGCGCACGCGCAGCTGCTGCTATGTGTTGCAAAGACTTGAGAGGGACATTTAGTAGGATGCGCTCACAACTGATGTATGGACACACGGAGGACAACAAAAAAACATTAGTGGTGAGGACATGCCAAAGCTAGCTAGCTATATAGTTAGCCTAGTTTTACTCATGACACTTTTAGGATATGACTAATCCCTGGAATGTGATTGCCACTTGCTGGTCCCCCACCTTTCTCATTGAACACAGCCTTGCTCCACCTACACGCGCAGCACAGGTGTGCTGTGGGTCTGGCCAGTTTTGTGCTTGTTTACATTTGGAAGCATGTGCCCCTAATGCCTCCTTCTTTTTGTCCTCTTCATTTTTTCGGCCCCTCCTTTACTTTTTTGACATTTTCTTGTCAATGGTTTTCATTAGCCGTCTCACTGCTGCATGCTACTTTTGCTTTAGGCTAGAATGTTAACGCGCGTTAACTAACTTGGTTATGACTGGCCAGTGAACCCAGCCCTGGAACACGCACGCAGCACGCTCTCATGCGCACCCCGAATGACAGCCACACAGGGCCTGTGTGGATTTTTTCTTGATGGTCCACTGGCGCACCAATGCGGCGGCCCACTGAGATTTTTCCCAGTATGCCTGATGGCCAGTACACCACTGAGTGGAGGCAACACTAGGGTTCATACCATGAACCTCAGAGTTCGGGTGCTAGCATATAAGTCATCTGCACTACCTAAGCTCCCCATATTTTTTCAGGCATAGTTTTCTTGGTATTACAATAGTCAATTACAAAGAGCATGAAAGATGCAATATTTTTTATCACACACTGATTAAGTGCAAAGCATGAAACAGGATGGTGTTGAAATGCGAGGTATTTATTAACAAAATGAATAGAGTAATAGAGATGAAGGAACAGCAAAAATATTGCAGTGTTGGCAGATAGGTAACTCAATTTAGTTAAACAGATCAGTAATTCCATCATCAACATGTTCTACTCAGAACTAATGGAACAGTTCCTACTCAGTCTTTAATTTGAACAAACTCTCCCAGTCACCATTACAAAAAGTTTTCTCCAGCCTCAACCATTAAGTAGTGGATTTTGACAATTTTTCTGAGCAGAGAATGAAATTGAGAATGGTCCTCTAGGTAGGTGAATGCCGTCCTGCTCTCCTTTATGTCACCTCAAGGCACTGCAACATAGACTCATCACCCACATGTGGTGGCATGATTGTAATTGTTCCCCCTGGCTCTAGCTCGTGTGTGCATGTGTGTATGTGTGTGTGTGTGTGTGTGTGTGTGCATGTTTGTCTGGCTCTCCTGATCCTTTTCCCCATTAAGACGATGCCATTCTCAGCACAGATCCCCTCTAGCCTTCAGTAGCTCCACTCTTCATTAGTGTATGTCCCCTACAACACTCCACAGGCCTGTCTCCCTCACTGCTCCGCCATCGCCCATCTGCCTGTCAGCAGCAGTTTCACACAGTCACTCTCCCCTGGCCCCTATTTCTGCTCCATCTCCTCTCAGCTTCCTGCCTCTGCAGTCCACACACACATACACAGACACAAGTCCACTTCAGTCCAGCCTGCTCAGCCACCCACACACAGTCAGTCGGCATGAATAGGGCTGAAAAGCTGTCGCGCATCATCAAATGTGCAAAGGCCCTTTTGAATATATGACTTTGCCTTGAATGCGGAGGCATTTCAATGGGCGGCTGCAGAATGCGTCATGTGCACATGGATAAATGGGTCCGTGGCTGGCTTGACAAGTAATCTGTGAATAAGATGAAAGTGTAGTGGGAGTATATATGTGGAGACATGAGGGGTTAACATTAATGCTCCCTCTTCAGTTAACTACTCCTATCCTCCAACTGAAATGTATGTCACAAGGTCTTAATTCGCTGATATCCTTATGTCCCCTTTACATACTTGATTCTATAACAGGTCAAAATGTTTGACATGCCTACAGATTGTGTATTGTGGTTGTCAGGCTTTGCGGCATTGTTGACTGTCAGAAATTCTGATGCCCTTTTTGAGATCATGTTTTTTTTTAGCAAGCACGGTGACAGGGGTGCAGCTCACTGACCTTTTTAGTTAGAGGTGATTTTATGAGACAAGCTCCCCATTCCTGTTGACCAAATGTCCACATCACTGCATCCAACTGCACTCTGTATGCCTAGCTTTAGGCTTTATCCTAATTAGAATTGTTAGTGGCGTGAAAGGATATGATTTGCAGTCTAACATTTAATCCCAAGATGGAGTTAAAATGTTGAGTGATGCATGAATTCATTCTCATCTCTACACCCCCCACTCCCCACCTCTCTCTCCCTCCCCCAGGTCTAAGCGGACAGCCTGCAGACATTGAGAAGCGGAAAACAGCATTTGGGCAGAATTTTATACCTCCTAAAAAGCCAAAAACATTTCTCCAGTTAGTGTGGGAAGCATTACAAGATGTAACGCTGATTATCCTAGAGGTGGCAGCCATAGTTTCGTTAGGCCTTTCTTTTTACAAACCTCCAGATGCCGAAAGAGAACGTAAGTACCAACATTTCATCTATATATTTAATTGTCCTTGTTGCATTATTGCACCATTAATGGATATTAAAACACTGTCTTCAAAGTTATCTTTCTTGTGCACTCCTTTTTCAAGGTCTTTTCAAGATAAATATATTTCCAAAACAAATTTGATTTTATCTTCATCATAAATACAGCCTAGCTTCCTTTCAATAACAAAATAGAATAGAGTACGCTTTATAACTTGTTCTTTATAACTTGTTCTGTTTTTTTATAGCTTGCTGTAAAGTAAGGATTGATGGGGAAGACTTTGTTCTGTTTATGAAAGATGTTGGCAAACTTCTTAACATTCATCACACTAGATCTGTGGTCAAGATGTGATTCTTTTTTTTTTTTTTTTCCCTGCAGACTGTGGAAAGGCAGCTGGAAGCATGGAGGATGAGAATGAGGCAGAGGCAGGCTGGATTGAAGGTGCTGCCATCCTACTGTCCGTTATTTGTGTGGTGCTTGTGACAGCTTTCAATGACTGGAGCAAAGAGAAGCAATTTAGAGGCCTCCAGAGCCGCATTGAACAGGAGCAGAAGTTTACTGTGGTCCGTGGTGGACAAGTCATCCAGATCCCCGTTGCCGAGATAGTGGTGGGCGACATTGCACAAGTCAAATATGGTAAGATGAAATGCAATGTGCTTATTCAGTTTATGAAGTGTGGTAGTTTTGTAGTTCTGCACTTCTGTGGTCAAACATTTTAAGCATTAGGATCACCAAAAAAAAATTATATTTTCTGTCTTGCTGCTATAAGCCCCTGTTTTCTCCTCATGTGCATTCCAGGCGACCTCTTACCTGCCGATGGTGTCCTCATCCAAGGCAATGATCTGAAGATTGACGAAAGCTCTCTCACAGGGGAGTCAGACCATGTCAAAAAAACACAGGAAAAAGATCCCATGCTGTTGTCAGGTAACTTACAGCTCCCATTTAACACAATATATTCTTTAAAACCTTCAGGTCTTCCTCAAATGAGCCCTCTGCTGGTGTTTCCAGTCATTTTGATCCTGCATGCCTCTGACAAGCTTGCCAGCACTTCTCGCCCTTGTGTCCCTCTTTAGTACGTCCATGTATGTTGCCATAGGACATCCTCTTGATCAGCTTCCATGTGTTGGCGCCACAGCAAAACTTTGCTGGCTGGGAGCTCATGATGCCTTTGGCAGTGATTGGCAAGCCTAATTTTCCTGTCTCCTATTTTGTTACTGGCCCTTGGTAGCCTCCCATACAGTCTATCATTAGTTAAGTGCACATCCTGCCCGATGTTGAGGACTGCACACAACATTTGGGTGTAGCAGCCATCCAGAGACTTCTGTATTGTAGATTTCCGGGTCCAGCTTTCACACCCGTACAGCAGAAAGGACTCTACCGTTTACGAGAAGAAGCCGAGTTTGTTATCTTGGGGGAGGTTGGCGTTCCATGTCCTTCCCAAGCCATACAGGGCCTTCCAGGCGAGCTCTTTCTTCACTTTTATGCTCATCAACACTAAATTCTTTCAGGGCAATAACTTCTGATGTTCTGAGAGGTGGATGTTAGACGTGATCGCCTCGGTTTCTTGGCATTTAGCCCAAGGTCAACCTTGGCACACTCTGCCTCCATTCTTTCCAAGAGTTTCTGTGGCTGCTCCACACTGTCAGACAGTAGGCTGATATCGACCATGAAGTCCAAGTCCGTGAGGACCACAGCAGGAACTCGTCTTGACCTCTTGGGTGAGATAGTGAAGCCGAGTTCCTGTTCCCTTCCACTGATAGAGCTGGACTACGCACTCAGGCAGGCTATCATGAAGAGGAAGGGGGCAAGGGTGTCCCCCTGCAGCACCCCTGCTAGAATGTCAAACTCCTTGCTGTTAACAAATGGGGTCACCACCTTGGCTCTTGCACCAGTGTACATGGTCTCTGTAGCCCTCAACATATTGGGAGAGATGCAGTAAGCCCTGAATTAGACCCTAATAAACCTTTCTTTGCAGAACAACATTCGTAAAATATGTTGTTGATCAAGTGACCGTGCATTGAAAGGATCTCTACGTATAGAGTAGATATTGAATTCGTCAGTGACAAATGGGAACATGATAACTAGACTTTTTGCATTCTGTGGACATTGGAGGTTCTAACATTTAGGCCTCTGAAGTCAATTCTAGGCAGCACTTAAAAACTCCCCTCCACTCGAGCCCTCTCTTGATCTCGGTATTTCTGTTCTCTAAGAGGGAAGGACGACTGCTTGTTTTGTCCCTAATCCTATTTTATG
This sequence comes from Lampris incognitus, assembly GCF_029633865.1. Lineage (NCBI taxonomy): Eukaryota > Metazoa > Chordata > Actinopteri > Lampriformes > Lampridae > Lampris > Lampris incognitus. Next base: position 12,372,089 of record NC_079213.1, read on the forward strand.
AAAGCAAGTTGATCCTTTGATCAAATGGTTTCGTCTTCATGGCCCCCCTCAGTTCCCCAGAGGAACTGCACACGGATTTAGGTGGCGTGGCTCTTGTTTCGCTCCACCAGCTTTATATTGGCACACCTCCAGGAGGGAGACATCGTGTGTGTGTGTGTGTGTGTGTGTGTGTGTGTGTGTGTGTGTGTGTGTGTGTGTGTGTGTGTGTGTGTGTGTGTGTGTGTGTGTGTGTGTGTGTGTACACACACATACATAACAGCACCAGTACTGCTTTATTGTCTCCCTTAGTTCAGGCTATTCTCATCCTAAGTCCCTCAAGAATGAAGGGAGGAAAGCATCCTCTAATTAACACAGGCATGGGGGAACTCTTCATAAGACTCTTCGTCTCTTGCTCTTACCCCCCCCCCCCCCCACACACACTCTCTCTCTCTCTCTCACTCTCTCTCTCTCCCTCCCCCTCCCGCCCTCTCGCTTGATGTCTGTTGCTTGTATGTTTTCTCTGTCTTGTGTTCTTGGCTTTTTCTGAGAGGGATGGAAAGAGAAGGATATCTAACTGTGGAGAGAGCCTATTGTGGCCGTCTCAGTTTTTCATTAATTCACTGGGACTGATGGTTGGCTTTTGATTAAAGGCTGTTAATCAAAGGTTGAGACTGTGTTTGCATCTAAGACAAGTGTTTTTCTCTTCTGACTCATTAACAAATCAGTACTTTTGTATTTCCCACCTTGAAAGCTACTATTTATCTTGCTGCTCCTTGTGTTCAGCTGAGCATGCCATTCAGAAGCCTGCTTCTTAAACCAGGCTTCAGCAAGCAGAGGACTCTTAATCCAACATTCAGTCTGCACCAAAATGTTTTATAATGGGGAAAAACTCATGGCAGTAAATAAGGTGGGAAGCCATTTTTGGGTGGGGTTGAAATCGCTGCCAAAGTCAGTATGAAGAAAAACATGGAATAGGTAATCTTGGCAGCATAGTTGTTAAGGCTTAAGATAAATAGTGAGGGAGATATTTAGACATTAAAACAGTGTATTAGCTAAGTGTTAACACCTGGAATATGTAGCATAGTATTTAGCAAGGCATCTGTTTCTCTCCCCCCAACTGGCAGTTGTTTTAATCTCCTTCCTCTGTTTGCAGGCACCCATGTAATGGAGGGCTCAGGGAAAATGCTGGTAACTGCCGTGGGTGTCAACTCTCAAACTGGAATCATTTTTACCTTACTTGGGAGTGGTGAGGATGAGGATGAGGATGAAGAGGAGAAGAAAAAGGAAAAAGAAGAGAAGAAGAAGCAGAAGAAAAGTGGGTTTCACTGTCATTGTTTATTCTGGCATTTCTGTTCGTATTGACTGATCCACACCAGAGGCATAAATGTCTTCACAGCAACAACTTCTCTCTGCTCACTCTAATTATGTGTTTCAAAGCATGTAACCTCTCTAAATGAGTGTTTGTGTTGTAGATGCTGGAAGTAGAGAGGGTTAAGCATATGCAGGTAGAGTCAGTGGCTGCAGCCTCAAACTCACCAGGGACAGAGGTTTGAGAGTAAAGCTAAGAGGAATAGCAGGTTACTGGGGGAGTGCAGTAGCAGGGTCAAGGTTCAGGGCTGAGCGTATAGTCACTGCTGTTATTTCTAGACGGTTATTTTGGATGAGTTCCACATATCTAACTTTACCAGGGAGGCTTGTTTTGTCTCACATTCTCACTGAAAATTTAGGGGCCACTTCTTGGTGACTAAAATCATGCTCTACCATGACTGGACCATAAAGGTCACACATATTAATCATAGCAACAACTGGTTTTTAACGTGGCAGCTCCCATGTCTTTCTGTTAGATGTCTAGATTTGAAATATGTTATGAAGAAGTGCAAATGCAAAATTATTATAAAAAAGCCTGCTTACATGCTATTAAATCAGAGTTGGCCCTGATGTTTATTGCCTTATTACAATTCCAGGAGCCAAATCACAGCCAGTTAACATAATTGGAGAATATTTCATGATGGTGGTCAGTGGTATAGAGCCACTGTAGACTGCCAGCCATAAGTTACTGACCATCTTTCTATCCATGGTGCTTTTTCTCCTCAGATAAGAAGCAAGATGGAGCTGTGGAAAACCGCAAGAAAGGTGAGTTTCATGGACACAGACATACAGGAGCATTTTTAATTGCAGCTTAGTGTTTCCCTTGATCTCTTAGTTGTGGTGATTAATAGTGTCCCTCACTCATTTAGTTTTGGACTGAAGCTGCCATGGTTAAAGCTAGTAGGGAGAATTTGCATGTTTATGCATGTCTCCATGTGACTTTAGTACCTCATGCTGGCAGTCTTTGTCCGATGTACCGTCTGGTCCAGCCCATTCTCTTTCCCCTCTCCCCTCTCTTCCTGTCCCTCCCTGGCACATCCAGCTTTGAGCGGCAGGTGCTGCTGAATCCAGTTATAGCGATTAGTGATGAAGAGATTAAAGCTGTGCAACAATTCTGGGGCCAGAACATCTGCTTTCCCACCCTTTCTTTAACTCTCGCTAGGCCCCACTATTAAATTTCTAGTGATGTCCCAGACCTAAACTTCTTAGAATCAACTATAAAACCGTTAATAATGAAGCCTTTTAGTGTTGGCTAGCCAGTTGGTAATGTGTTTGAGTGTACTGTTGGGACTCCATGATCATTGTTGCATGGGCCTCCAACCACAACCCTGGCACTAGTCCCTGGTGGACAAATTCCCTCTGCCTGCCAGGAATGACCAGTAATCCCTTAGACTGAGATTACACGGGCCATGTAAGTGCAGAACAAGCCATGGCAGCCGCAGTACCCCAGTGGTAACGTCCCTTTGCTCCCTGACACATATACATAGCACACACAGAGTATTGTGTTAGAATCCATACCATAGTAAACAAAGCTTACCCGGATAGGCAGGCCGGGTCTATCTTTCCAGTTTAAGAACAAGACCAGAAGAGACCAGAGGAGCCAAATAAATGTATGGTGCTGTGACTGGTAAAATGAAGTAAGAGTTTTGAACAATGGAGTTGTATTGACAGATTCCTGGTAGCAACTGTTGCTTTCATGGCAGACAGGTACACACCAGAGTTAATGATTTTTATCATGGCGTCTGACACACGGGTAATCGACCCCTGCTGGCCAGCCAACTGGCTTTCGTCCTACTCCACATGCCTGCCTGCTTGCCATCAAAGGCTTGATGCCTTCGAGGTTACCTGGTCAGATGAGAGTTTGGGACTGCTGTCAAGTCTAGGAGTGAGGCTGGGAGGTGGAGCAAGGTGGAAGAACTTCATGGGAATTAAATTGATGACTGTTCACGCAGTTGGATAGGAAGAACTTGATCCCTCAGATCCCAAAGCTGCCAGCCAGTTAACTTGTTCTCTTAATCTTCACTTGGGGATACAGTAATTCCTTTACCCAACGCTTCAGCTAATTACAATTTGGACCAAGGATGGATCACTGCAGACATAATTACACTGGCATTTAAACAAGTTTTTTATGTCGGAAAATAGTTAAGGTTTGCTAAAAAAAATGTCTTTCAAGCCACCTTGAAGGAAAGTAATTGTACACACATCACATAGTAACTTTATTTATATAGCACTTCTCTAAGACAATGTTACAAAGTGCTTTACAACGAAATAAAACCAGACAAGGCAAAAATAGGAGTAAGACCAAATAAGAGTCAAGTCAAAGAGTAAAAATAAAAACAGTATAAATAAATAAAAATATCAAACATTTGTAAAAACTTTAAATAATAAACCTTTCAATAATAGCTTTCAACTTAGGTGCAGGGCTATTGGTATATCATCAGTGAAGAAGAGGGGGATAACACCTGCACTTAATCTAAGCCACAAAAGTTGTCCTATTAAATGTTTGTGGCTTAGAGTAAGTGCATGCGTTAGCCCCCTTTTTTTAATTTTCAAGCCACCTTGCAAGTAATTTTTTATTGAATTTATTTTGACTTAAGACAGTGTTGTGTTGTGTTTTTCAAAATACCCCCTCAAGACATGTAAAACATGTTCAAGGTGATTTCCTTGCTAAATATTAAACTTAAAGAAATAGCTATGGGCTAAAGTCTAATTAAACTAATCTTTATCTTCTTCTTTCCCTGGGCATGGTGACCCAGTGGTTAGCGCTGTCGCCTCACAGCAAGACGGTCCTGGGTTCAAACCCCGGGGTCTAGGATGGGTTTTCTCTGGGTGCTCCAGTTTCCCCCACCATCAAAAGAAACGTGCATGTTAGGGTTTATACTCCTGTCTGTGCCCCTGACCAAGGCAATGGGAAAAGAACTGGAGTTGGTCCCCGGGCGCTACATGAAGGCGGCAGCCCACTGCTCCTAGCTACACAGATCACAACTAGGATGGGTTAATTTGCAGTAATTGAATTTCCCCAAGGGGATAATAAGGAAACTTAATCTTATGCAAACAATGAAAAATCTGCAAACAACTCTGTGCAATGTGAACTTCCTCGGCTTTGTTTTGTTAGTTTCATAACCAGATACAAATTTCAGTCAAGTTTTGCAGAAGTACCCATCTCAGCAGGCTTTACTTGACACCAGGACTGGATGTCACTAGTTTGAGTCAAATTTGTTGTGTTTGTCCTCCTGTTCTATTGGTTTGACTCAGTTGAATCTTCCTGGCTGTCCTGGGGAAAAATAATTTTGATCTAAGCCAGTGCTCTCCATATGATCCTTAAACCTTTGTATTGCCCATTATTCTTCACTTCACTGATCTTAACCAATATAAAGACCTAGCACACATTGTTGTTTCATATAAATAACTTAAATGCTATCAGCATTGTCTTCGCTAGGCACCAATACAGTTTAGTTATCAATCAGTCACGGTAATCGTCAGTCCATCCCACTTAACCAACTTCCCATCCTCATTTTTGTTTTCTACTCCTAGCTAAAGCCCAGGATGGCGCTGCCATGGAAATGCAGCCTCTGAACAGCGATGAGGGAGCTGATGCTGAGGAGAAGAAAAAGGCCAGCCTGCCAAAAAAAGAGAAGTCTGTTCTCCAGGGAAAGCTGACCAAATTAGCTGTTCAAATTGGCAAAGCAGGTTTGTAAAAGGGACAGCAACAGATATCAGTGCAATCATCATTGTTATAAGGTTAACTTAAATGATCTGTTTGTTACAAAGGAAATTTGTCATTTTACTGCTGACATTGCCCAAACTGGCAACAGTGGCTGTGAGCACTGCTGTTGGTTCATTAGTTTATTCAGTCACGTGCCATTATCTTGACATTGTGTATGTAACGAATGTGCTTGAACACAGACATACATATTTTAGGGTTTGACTAAGCAAGTGGGGTGCCTTCCAGGTTTCTTTTAGGTTGTAAATTCTCTTCTCTTCCATACTCTTTTCTCCCATCAGGTCTGGTAATGTCAGCCATCACTGTCATCATCTTGGTGGTTCTCTTTGTTGTTGACACCTTTTGGATCCAGAACTTGCCTTGGGTCAAGGATTGTACACCCATTTATGTCCAGTTCTTTGTCAAATTCTTCATCATTGGTGTCACTGTTTTGGTTGTGGCAGTGCCCGAAGGTCTGCCACTGGCTGTAACCATCTCCCTGGCTTACTCCGTCAAGGTACAGTCTTCCAATCAAGCGACCCTTAACATTGCCAAACAGCTTACACTTTAGCCTATTAAAGCAAGCAAGCACAGCTGTTGGGGACTCGGCGACTCGACTAAACTGATAGCATAAAGCCAGGTCATGATCCCCTCTGTTGGAACTGTTGGTGAGCAGAACAGAAGCCTTTATCCAATTAAAAAGCTGTTAAGTTCAGTCTTGCAACTTTTGAACTTTTAAGTAGTTAGAGCACTTCCAAGTCTTTTTTTAAGGGCTCTTGGCAGAGAGAAGTGAGAAGAACTTGTATTTGTTCCATAAAACTGCTTAAATGAGTATGGTATCAGAGTTCTGCTTTTCAAACTGATAATTTCATAAGTCTTGCCTTTATTGTCCTCCATTTCCTTGCCTTAGAAAATGATGAAAGACAACAACCTGGTACGTCACCTCGATGCCTGTGAGACAATGGGCAATGCCACCGCCATCTGCTCGGACAAGACGGGCACGCTTACCATGAACCGTATGACTGTGGTGCAGGCCTACATCGCAGACAAGCATTTCAAGAAAGTCCCTTCGCCTGAGAGCATCCCTTCTTCCATCTTGGACATTCTGATCCTGGGCATTGGCGTCAACTGCGCCTACACCACTAAAATCATGGTAAGTATGAGAAGTGCTTGCTGCTTGACTCTGATATATTCCTGAGTCCTGTATTAAGTAATATTGCAGAGTAGTAACTAACATTTGGGTCTGGGTGTGTTAATTTAACAAGGGTAAAGGTAGTTATGATGCAACATAAGCATAACTCTTGACCTAAACGACAGGAAGCCAGTCCATTACACTGTATACCATCTACTGCAAAGACAGGCATCCTCACCCATAAAGCATTTTCAACAAACCATTGTTGACTCCACCTGAATTCTACTTGTCTGGTGTTAAAGTTAAACAATTGACATTAAAAGGATCTCATGAGACATATCTGTGCCTAACTGCTACTTCTCCTTTTCTCTGTTTCTTTCTCCCATTTCTTCCCTCCAGTCTCCAGAGAAAGAAGGAGGCCTCCCAAGGCAGGTGGGTAACAAAACCGAATGTGCCTTGCTGGGCTTTGCCACTGACCTGAAGCGGGACTATCAGGCCATTCGCAATGAGATCCCTGAGGAAAAGCTTTATAAAGTCTATACCTTCAACTCTGTCCGCAAGTCCATGAGTACTGTGCTGAAAAACGCTGATGGCAGCTACCGTATGTTCAGCAAAGGGGCATCTGAAATCCTCCTCAAGAAGTAAGACACTATCAGATTTGTTAATGTACTTTTTTCTAGTGGTGGTGTTTTCTGCCAGTCACACCTACCATGGTTTGCTTTGAATGTTATATTTAAAAGACACAAGGCACTAGTACATGAAATATGACTAATTCTGAACATATGAGGAGGCATTATCATTAAATTATTCTACTCAGAGAAATAAATTATCCCCCTAGGTTTCATAATTGTTCCACTTGGCCAGGCTTTGCAGTAAATGATGTGTGGAACAGCTTAAGCAGCTAAGTAGTTCAAGTGCATCCCACCCAAGCCCCTTACTTTGCGTCTTAAAAAGGGTGCTGAGAAAATGAGCCGGTAACAACTCTGTAAGCTTCTTAACCAAGCAGGCTTCCTTTTAACCCACAGAAGGCCTCAGCTCAGTGAGCCCTTACCGCTGTGGCTCACCACTCAGCCACTGTCTTCTCCTCTACCCATCTCGTTTCCTCTTTAAAATTTTCCCTCCATTTTTCTTTTTACCTTTTCATTTTTTATCCATTTGTTGCTCACTTTCTTTCTCCAACCTTATGTACACATCTCCATTTTTTAATTTTGTTTCTTGCCCTGTATATCTTCCAACTTTTTTTCCTCTACTTTCCCCTCACCTCCGTATACCTCTTCACTTTTTTCTGTTGCCACTCCCAGGTGCTATAAAATCCTTACAGCCAGTGGCGAGTCTAAGGTGTTCCGGCCACGGGACAGAGATGACATGGTAAAGAAGGTGATTGAGCCCATGGCCTCCGAGGGCCTGAGAACCATCTGCCTAGCCTACAGGGACTTCCCTGCCTCAGAGGGTGACCCTGATTGGGACAATGAGAATGATATCCTCACTGGACTTACCTGCGTCTGTGTAGTGGGAATTGAAGACCCTGTGAGAACAGAGGTGCGAAGTAACATTTTGGTCTGTAACTCGTATAGCATTTGTTAATGTACGTATATCAATGAAATGGAGTAAAATCATAGAAGTTAGTCAAAAAAGAAGGCCATATTCTGTTGCCTACCAACACGGGGCTCGCCGGTTCAAATCCTCGTGTTACCTCCAGCTTGGTCGGGCATACCTACAGACACAATTGGCCATGTCTGCGGGTGGAAAGCCGGATGTGGGTATGTGTCCTGGTCGCTGCACTAGTGTCTCCTCTGGTACGTCCCCCTGGTGAAACTCCTCACTGTCAGGTGAAAAGAAGCGGTTGGTGACTCCACATGTATCGGAGGAGGCATGTGGTAGTCTGCAGCCCTCCCCGGATCGGCAGAGGGGGTGGAGCAGTGACCGGGACCGCTCAGAAGAGTGGAGTAATTGGCCGGATACAACTGGGGAGAAAAGGGGGGGGGGATTGTGTGTTTTGTACAATTTGAGGGCTGAGAACTCTCAATTCTAAACACAGTTCTTTGAATGGGTTAACATCTTACATAATGTTATATAATGCTATGGGTGTGCATATGTCTGAAAGACGTTTTCCTGTTAATTCGCTTCGCCCCTTTCCCTCAGGTCCCAGAGGCTATCAGGAAGTGCCAGCGCGCTGGTATCACAGTACGAATGGTCACTGGGGACAACATCAACACAGCCCGAGCCATTGCCACCAAGTGCGGTATCCTGCAGCCTGGAGATGACTTCCTCTGCCTGGAAGGCAAAGAGTTCAACCGGAGGATACGCAACGAAAAAGGAGAGGTGGGCATCAACAACATTGCACTGAGATTAATGTGTTTGTTGGCAATACTGGCATAGAGTTCCTGTGTATCAATATTTTGATGAACACTAACAAGAAAAGTTGGGAAAATTAATGTATACCCTAAAATCAAAAGGCTGCTGTCCCTATCTCAGAGATATTGACATGTTTTAAATTGGTTTTCTGTTGGTTTTTGACCTATGTTTGGACTAAAGAGTTTCTGGAATTGAACTGTTGTGCTATCTATGTTTAAACAGGGTGATGATCACACATGACATACTTGCAGTATGTGAAAAGAGCACATAATATCCAGTGAAAGGTCTTGTGGTGTTCTAATGTTGTTTTTTGTAATATGGTTCCAGATTGAACAAGAACGTATAGACAAGCTCTGGCCCAAGCTTCGAGTACTAGCTCGCTCCTCCCCAACAGACAAGCACACATTAGTTAAAGGTACCTCATTGCTTTTCTCTTTTATGGATGGAATATTGATTTCACTTCTTTATTGATGCAGTTAGTACAGTCCCTTTAAAGGGATAGAAAAATGTAATGTAAATACATGCATGGTTTTGCAGCTTGTGATATTGAGTCTGTAAGAAAACTTTCCACCAATGTTTATCCATTCATAAGAGTTGTGAGCGTTTTTAGTATCACTGGTCTAATGCCAATAAGTGGCTGCTCAGTTGTCTGTTGCCTTGCACCATCATGTCTGCTCAGTGCTGAGAAACTCCACCGGTGTCACTCTTAAATACAGAAGAGACAAAACATGTCAGCCAAAATCAGCTCCCGCAGACAAGCAATGGGAAGTGACTCAGAAGGCAACAATTACGAATTATGTTAACAGTGTCCTTTTAGTGCAGGAAAATGGTGTGAAAAACAGTTGATGCAATGACCTGTGATCCCATTGCATCAAGTCTTACTCATTGTGTGCAGAGCCTACTCAATGCTAGGAAATTTATCCCAGCGAGCCGGGGAATTCCTTTGAGTGGTTAAATAGTTTCAACGATGGCGTCCCTGAAATCATCAGTTCTGCTTAAAAGTTGACTTTCAGAGATGAATATCTTTGTTGTATGAGCTCTTTATTTTCAATCAGTTTGCCTGAATCATTAGTTTATATCTTAATTACCTTCCCCAACTGTATTTTTTTACCATGGGTTTACTTTTGCTTTAAATATGGACGATTTCCCTCTTCAGGTATTATTGACAGCACAGTGGCAGAACAGAGACAAGTGGTAGCAGTGACTGGGGATGGTACAAATGACGGCCCTGCCCTGAAGAAAGCTGATGTGGGGTTTGCCATGGTGAATACTCATTTTGTTCTCTCCTGCATTATATGAGTCAGTTGTATATATATGGCATACCAAACATGTCGTTTTTCAACAGCTAAAGAAATATAAGCGCATTGATGGCTGTAAAAGAGCCAAAAACTAATAATAGATATATAAATGTAATGATTGTTATTATAATAGTCTTACATAGCAAAGCTACAATGGCCATACAAGACATGAATATAGCCTCTTTAACACTAAAATCCTAAGGTTATTTCCACATTCCAAACAAGGTGTGTGTTTTGTTGGTTGTGTGTTTTGCATAGTGTATCAAAACATGCCAAATGTTTGGAGGCTGTAATTCCACATGACCCATTCACACCCACACAATTCCAGAAAAATGACTGTGCCATACCCACTGAATTAAAAAAAAGAGAGAGAATTGGAGAACTGTTTTAACCTCAGATTAACAGTGAATCAGACATTAAAAGAATTACACCAATAAAAAGATTTCCTGTATTGATATTTTATAATCGTTGCTTATTTGGTACAAAAACATCACATTGACTTAACAGAAAGTTTATGAGAATTTTTTTCTACTTAAATCACTGCATACCCAGGATACTAGGATTCCTAGGAATTTGAGCCATGGACCCTTTCAGACCAATGATGATCCCTATAAAAACCCAGGATTCAGTTGGATGTGAAAGTAGTGTATGTTGGATAATATGTTTATATTAGATGAAGCAAAGACCCCTGACCATCTCTTCGTTGTCCCCAGGGTATTGCTGGAACGGATGTAGCCAAGGAGGCATCTGACATCATTTTGACAGATGATAACTTCTCCAGCATAGTCAAGGCTGTGATGTGGGGACGCAATGTGTATGACAGCATCTCCAAGTTCCTCCAGTTTCAGCTCACAGTAAATGTGGTGGCTGTCATTGTAGCCTTCACTGGAGCCTGCATCACACAGGTGAGCGCCACATAGTCGTTGACTTGTGTGAAAAAGCATCGTCAGTTTTGTCTTGATGCATGCTCAGTAATCCAGGTAAGGAAATACCAGAAAGTTGAATCAATTCATCTGGACACAATATTGTGTCCAGATGAACTGATTCAACTTTCTGGTATTGTCAGTTTTGGTATTGTTCGTCTGAGTGGGCCCACCTTAAGCCAAGCAAAGATTTCTTCGACTTGACATTGGATCCAGATAATCACCTTGATTCAATTTCAGACACTGATTTTCTTTGACATTGATTTGTTTGACAGAAAAGACAGATTGCCTATTTTTAGTTGTCATGCATCATATAAACCCTTGTGTTGATTTCTTCTGATTTAGGATTTTGATTTCTAGGAAGTGGTTTTGAGTTTTTCTCTTTGAATGTGGCGAAGCTGGTGTGTTGACATGAAATTTTATGGGTACTTGTTTATGATAATGAGTCGATATAGCGTCTGATGAACAGGACAAGTGGATTGTTTACTGTTAACCATTATGCTATTTTAGAACCAGTTTACTTGTGTTGTCGCAGTATATTAAGCACCATTCATTCCTCTGTATCTGACCCCATGATCACTGTGACTGCAACTAAATTAGTGCTCATCCAGCCAAGAAATAATTGAAAATTACGGCTGCGCAGACCAGAACAAATGCTATTTACAGCTCCCTTCTGTATATTGAATATTGCCACAATCATGGCATAATGAGCAGCTAGTGTGACTTCAGGTCATAGACCAGAATCTGCTCTCTTTCTGATGTCTGTCTTGCATACATCTTTGATTTATATAAGAAACAACTGGTGGAAATGTAGTCTAACTCACTTGACTAGGCCTACATCCTGTAATTTTAAGTCCTCAGGGAGAGAAAGCAGAGAGAACAGGAATGATGTGTCCTCTCTAGCTGCAATTGGAAACCCAGTTTTTTTTTCCTACCATGTTGGTAGTCGCTTTTATAAACTAAAAGAACAATGCCGCAGTGAGTCATCAGCTGCATTTGCGAGCACTTAAGTACCGTGTCATTCTGGTGCACTGTGTGGGCTGGTCGAAGCCTTGTGCGCTCAAGAATGATCCACATTCCATCTGTATTTCGAGGCTGTGACAGATTATGCATTTGCTCGTCTTGATTTTTGGTGGCCGATAACTAGTGCCAATTCCAGCAGAATCTGCTGACTGATATATGTTGCAGTGTGGATTTTCCATCCACTAAACCCCCCCCCCCCCACCCCGCCAACATTTCCAAGAATGTGACCGTTTAAAGTGATGTGAAAAACTTTCAAATGTGCTTTAGGTTGAAAAGGCCTAATTAAGCTTTTTAAGCAAAGCAGTTAAGCTATTGAAATCTAGTTTCAAGACATTGTAGAAAATCAAACTGTCGTCACTGTTGTTTGTCGCTGTACTAAACAGGCAAGCAAAAAGATGGTTGTGATGTAGTAGGCATGCGTAGGGGTGGTGCTAAAATTAATCACGACTTGTTACTTTGACGGTTGCGGATTGTAAAAATTCAGTCTATTTTTTAATTGTCATTTGTTTTCATGTTTACTGATATTAGTATGTTAACACCACCAGGGCGCCACACTAATTATTCCTACTAGGAGCACAGGTGCTCCTCAAAGAAAAAGTTTATTTATTTATTTATTGGATTTTCCCCCTTTTTCTCCCCAATTATATCCGGCCAATTACCCCACTCTTCCGAGTCCGGTCTCTTATCCACCCCCTCTGCTGCTGATCCGGGGAGGGTTGCAGACTACCACATGCCTCCTCCGATACATGTGGGGTCACCAGCCGATTCTTTTCACCTGACAGTGAAGAATTTCACCAGGGGGATGTAGTGCGTGGGAGGATCACGCAATTCCCCTAGTCCCCCCCCGAACAGGTGCCCTGACCGACTAGAGGAGGCGCTAGTGCAGCGACCAGGACACATACCCACATCTGACTTCTCACCCGCAGACACGGCCAATTGTGTCTGTAGGGACGCCCAACCAAGCTGGAGGTAACCTGGGGATTCGAACTGGCGATCCCCGTGTTGGTAGGCTATGGAATAGACCGCTATGCCACCCAGACGCCCCCTTAATGAAATTTTTAGGAGCACCAGCAAATTTAGTGTATCACTTAACACATAAGTTTGTTTTTGTTTTTTCTCCATTTCATTACTAGCTTTTTTTTTTTGGAAGAGTAATTACATTCACTGTTTCAGCCTGTCTCCACCGACTGCATCAATTTGAAAAATGCTTTGAGGGGGGAGTGAGGATCCAGTTCAAGGATTCAAAGGTGTATTTGTCACTGTCACATACTTGATGTACGAGTACAATAAGAAATGAAATGCTTTGAAACTGCAAAAAGAGGTAGAACAACAAGTAAAAAGGAATATAATAAAATTCAACAAGTGAAAAATCGGAGTATACAAAGGTTTACTCTGATATATATGTATATATATATATATATATATATATATATATATATATAATCCAGTGAATCAAGTAACTAATACAAGGATTATTTTGCTCCTTATTTGTTGAGCACTTTCCCTACCGTTGAGTGTTCCTTTTAACAAAGTTTTATATATATATATATATATATATATATATATATATATATATATATATATATATATATATATATATATATACATACATTAGCAGCTGATATATTAGCAGTATGTCCTGCTAAGGGACCATTCGAAGACACACCGAGTGGTCCATTAGCAGCTGATGAATGCGTGACGCACGAAACAGGCCTGTACTGCTATGCATTCAAACTTTTTTTCCTGCATCTGTGTTGATATATATATATATATATCACACACACACAAATGTGCGAATAGTGTGTTTGAAGAAAAGTGTCAGAGGAAAGTGACAGTAGGGAGGAGGGATGTGTGTGTCCTTGTTATCGGGGAGCGTATCTGCGCCCACCTCATTCCAGAAAAGTTAAATGACAGCATGGGTTTTTTTGTTTGGTTTTTGTTTTGTTTTGTTTCATTATGTATAAGGCATACAAACACATTTACAGCTGAAAATAAAACATGATTCAGAGTTTAATTACTTTTTATGTTTTGTATTCAAATGGACTGACAGTGCTCTTAAAATGCAGCCAGTTAAAATTCATTAGAAGTTAAAACTGGACACTAATATTAGCCTGGGCAGTGCAGCTTAAGTGAACAAGATTTACCATTTTTACACAGACTTGATATTGATTTTTTTTAACATGGTCTCCGTCAACAATCAAGTTAACCACTTCATGTGCAGGTGATGCAATATTCATGTTGATTTATGTTGTATTTGTACAACATTTTGATCTTAATACTGGACAAATAGAAAGTCATGCATACACACACATGCACACACAGAATTCCCAAAGGGGAAGTGATGTAATGTTAAGGATTTATCTCAAGCCTGAAGACGTGAGACTCGGGCTGGTTCTGGACACAACAGTAACACCTGAGTGAGTCCTCTGATCAGTGACGTCTCACCTCTGTATTATTTGACTTGCTTGTCTGCATATGCAGGACATTTTCCGCTACTTCACAGAACACCTCATCTTTCGCCACATCATGCCCTAACCATTGCCGTCCTTCTGGCCAGTGAGGCTGAAACTCATATTCTGTCTCTCTCTCTCCCTCATCTTCTCCTTTCATGCGTTTCTTTCTCTGCCCCCCCCCCCCCCCCCCGGCATCTGGCCAGCAGAAGAAACAGCTTGGTGTGTGTAAACGGAAAGCTAGCTAACCAGATACCAAGGGTACTAATTCATGAATTGTGTCTGCTCCTCGTGAATATACTCAGTGAGCGAGAAAGTGTGTCTGTTGTGTCTCGTGGAACAGAATTGTCAGCGTTCTGCATGCTTCATTGCAAAAGACATTTCTCGAAAAAGACTGTCATACTGTCATATATAATTTCACAGTTGATAAAATCATTTTTTGTTTTCACTGGCAAAGCAGTTGTTTGAAAATCGATAATTACTGGTCTGGAGGTCTGAGAAAACATTGTCAGGCCAGTGGGCAAATGGCGATGTCGCACCCTGTTTTGTCAGGATTTTTAAGTGCTTTGATTTACTTTTTGGCTTTCAGCCATTCAGTATGTCCCCTCCTAATGCCAGTGACATGTTAGTTGTAAAAAGACTTAATTTTCTGCCTTGTTTCAATCAACGTTGGCCGCATAATCATGGCATACTCTATCCTCTATCACCACGAAGGTCACTACAAAGAAACTTTAGGAATTCACTCTGTATTGCAGTAATTTAATGATTCTGCCATCTCACATATAGCCTCAAATGTCATGTCCAAATATATTTCCCAGTACCTAGAATATTATGAGCGATAAACTTGAATTAATTTGCTAAGGAGTCATTATAAAACTACTCTTTTTCTAAAGCAGCCTAATGACTGTTTGACTTATGACTCTAATTGGAGCGTTGCTGATAAATGTAGATAGATTCAGGCCATGTGTGAGCTGTTTGGCATTGTGCTGATGTTATCCTTAATTTGTTAACTTCCCTTTCCCTCTTGCCCCTACTCCGCTTTATCGCTGTCTCTCTACCTCCAGGATTCTCCATTGAAAGCAGTCCAGATGTTGTGGGTCAATTTGATCATGGACACCTTTGCTTCCCTGGCACTGGCCACAGAACCCCCAACTGAGGCCCTGCTGCTGAGGAAGCCCTACGGCCGCAACAAGCCCCTCATATCTCGCACCATGATGAAGAACATCCTGGGTCAGGGAGTTTACCAGCTAGCCATCATCTTCACATTGCTCTTTGCTGGTAAGAAGCAAAGCTACAGCAAGTGTGTCTGTTAGATGTGGGTGTCTTGTGTGTCAGAGGGCAAATAATTTGATTTTTGCATTGGAAGTTGAATGTGTGATGTCTCTTTCTGTGTGGGGAGAGGTATCTATGTTTCCTGGATGAACTCATTGTAAACCTGTTTTAAAAACACAAGTGCCCCCTCACACCCAGCCATAACATCTTTCTTATTACAACCATGACCTGGAAAACCCAAGGGTTTAAAGGGAAATTTCACAGATGGTTTTGTGTGTGTCCCACACTGATGAATAATGTAGTGGACTGACGCAATAAAGACCTCACTGTGTACTCGATTGACAGAGAAATCAGTGTTGTCCCTGCTCAGTCTTTCCCACAGCACCTACATGTACCAGAATGCATTGCATTGCACTCTATCGTTGTCCATAAAATCCTCAGCGCTAGTGTTGTGGGGCTGCTTTTACACGGAAACGGAAACATTGCTTAGTCAGGAGGAGATGCATTTTTTTGAACAGTGTGTTTAGGGTAGATTAGAGTATTAGAAACCCTGCTAGGCTGTTGGTTTTTCTGGCCACCAACTGATGTCACGATGTCACTTGGCGGCCGGAAAAAAAACCGTTTCACTGCCGCTCCAGAGATGCAGAAACGATCAGGGACAACTGTAAGTGTTTTTCATGTGCTATCCCTGTCGCAGATAGTCAGAGATAAGGTTGAAAATCAATGCATTTTACCTTTAATTGTGGCATGGGTGCCAGCAACAAACACAAAAAGTGAGAATGGCTTGCTGGGCATTTTCATTTGAGGTTCGACACAAGATCTGAACTATCAATGCTGCTGCCCCTGGGAAAGGAGCATAGATAAAAATAATAAAAAAAATATATATGTGTGTGTGTGTGTGTGTGTGTGTGTGTGTGTGTGTATATATATATATATATATATATATATATTTTTTTTTTTTGCCTTTTCTACCCATTACTCCCCCACACCAAACAGTGGTAGACACCCCACCACACCGAGATAACACAACACATATAAACATAAAATAATGTATAACACAATACAACTGCATCAGCACCAAGGAAAAAAACCGTGCTGTTTTTTAGTAAATGCCTGACAGCACTTCTGCCTTAACTTCTATCAAGTAAAGAGGAGGCAGAGCTGGAGGAGGTGGAGGCTACTATGGCTGCTCTTTGGCTCGCAGCAGGATCCCACGTCCACATCGACCTGCTGTTGAGCTGTAATTGGGCAGCAGTCTACATCATTCGAGGAAACACGCTTTCATTTTCAAATGAAACTGTGTTTTTTATCCAGAATGTACAACTAATCTCATTGCTACTCCAGAAATAAAGGCTGATAAACCATCGTAGGCCTTTCCCATTGGTGCATGTGCTCCTAAAATTTTGACAAATTTAGCGGGACAAAGTAATATAAAGACACAACTTGGAAATGCTCCTGCTTGCCCCTGCTCCTGGCTGTGTCAGCAACCAGTAGCATTGGGCCTATAATAATGAATGGGTAGCAGACACTGAATAGTGCTACCCTAAAGCGCCAGCTTGAATGGACTGCAGTGAAATGGGCTCGCTATGATGCAGCGAGGAGTTCGACTCTCAGACATCTAACAGAGACACACCATAGAAATATCTGATGACCTTTAAAAAGGCTACATTTCTTCTGTTATCGGTGCTTGTGTTTGACCATTCCCACTCGCACATCTATTTATAGGAGCAAGTGGGAATAGACTGTTAACACCGTCAAGCTCGGCGAGTGTGTCAGTAACAGGGTTTTCCTTCTCACTGCGACCCGTTTACTCCGTAGCGACAACACATATCTGCTATTTTGAGATCCCATGTCAAAGAGAAGTCTGCTTGTGTGATTGATAAATGTTCTGATTATAATCCTAATACCGACAGCTCCTGACCTATTTTAGAATACCCTACTTGAGAGAGGTGGTGGAGCCGAAGCATTTAGAAGGGTTGGAACTGGCTCACACTATTGGAGGAGAGATATTCTCTAACTGAAAAAACAAAAACTTATCCATTCTGTTAGAGCAATAACAAACCAAATGGGGACTGAATAGATTAGACGTCTTGCTGTCTTTAGAACTCTTGAGAGGACTGTAGACTAGATGGAGGCTAGATGGAGGTGAAAAACTAAAGGTGCAATGTGGGATTTTCATGGAATTGCGCGATGAGAAGATTCTCTGTTTGAGGTGATGAAAGGCTAATATGGAAAATGTGAATTCATTGTGTCTTTCTTGGCGTCCTGCAGGTGAAAAGATGTTTGACATTGACAGCGGCAGAAACGCCCCCCTTCATGCCCTGCCCTCCGAACACTACACCATCGTCTTCAATACCTTCGTCATGATGCAGCTGTTTAATGAAATCAACGCCCGCAAGATCCATGGCGAGAGGAATGTCTTTGATGGCATCTTCAATAACCTTATCTTCTGTACCATTGTCTTCGGCACCTTCATCATCCAGGTAAAGAAATTCAGAGGCTGATACGGCTAACTGTTTTTGTGCGTGTTTTTATGTGACCCTACACAAGAAGTTAGTCATTTACTATGTGTAATTATATGTTTCAGTACAAAAGAAGAGAATGACTAAGTAATTTCTCTGTAACCTCAACAAAAAAAAACCCCATTGTGAGTGTTAAGATTCACTTTACAAGAATGTGGATCTTAGCAGTTGATCTATATCCTGTTAACAGATTAAATATAGTTGTGTGTAATAAGTTTGCTGCTAGCCTCCACATCAGTCGTTGCATTTCTTTCTCAAATGGAAGAACAAGCCTGTTTTCACCAGCTGTGTTTGATGACTGTCTGGTACACTTGGTTTCCTTTTTTTTCCCCCACCATGTTTCATAGAAACCACAGCACCTTTTCCATAGAAACTCATTTGACAGCGTAACCTTGATTTTGGTTTTACCCTGCCCTGCTGTGGTAAAGAGCATCACATTAACCTAAAGCAAGTATGACTTGAAACAGAATGACTTCATTGTAGACTATGGAAGATGTTTTTTTTTTCCCCAAGTGGTATTAAACTTCTCTTTTTTTTACCTTGAAGCTAAAGGAGTTCATTCTTTAAATAACCAAATACCCTGTCCTCCTGCCCCTTAAGATTGTCATAGTGCAGTTTGGAGGGAAGCCGTTCAGCTGCGTGGCCCTGAGCATTGACCAGTGGCTGTGGTGTACTTTCCTGGGTTTTGGCAGTCTACTGTGGGGACAGGTATGATTTGAGAACAGACAGAAAAACTACGCCGTCCTTTCATCGATAACCGAAATGTAATGTAACACTGCCCCCGTGTGTTGGACTGGTCAACCTGCAGTTGACCAAGGCGGCACACGTTGCCACTGTGTTATGTATAGAGACATTAAGTGTCAAGGGGCTGCTTGGAAAAAAATCCTCGTGTCTGAGGGGCTTTTTTAAAAGTTATTATTAAAATTAGAATAATTTACTTATCCAGGAATCCATTCATAATTTTTCTTACAGTGGCATTATGTTACGTAACCACTAGAATGTGTCATTATAAGTTGTTTTGGGATTCAACTTTAAGGCATAAAGTGATATTCCACTTTGATTTAAGCTTTCTTTCATTGCACACACCTCCTAAAGGGTTTTATTAACGTTGAGCTAATTTAAATCGGCCACTCTGGGGACTCTTAATCAACATAAATTCATTCTCATTTTAAAATAATCTTGAAACGTCTAGCATCCTTCATACTTCCGATATTAAGTCAGTTACACACATGCACACACACACACACACACACACACACACACACACACACACACACACACACTAGAGCAGCTAATACATTAGCATCAACATTACGGACTCCTGTACTACAAGTGTTCTATGTTCTATCAAGGGGAAATATGGTTTCAAGGAGGGATTCTAACCCCCTACCCTTCATCCAGGTAATCTCCTCAATCCCCACAAGTCGTCTGAAGTTCCTGAAGACAGCGGGCCATGGCACCCAGAAAGAAGAGATTCCTGACGAGGAGCTGGAAGACATGGAGGACATGGAGGAGATCGACCACGCTGAGCGTGAGCTCCGCCGGGGGCAGATTCTCTGGTTCCGGGGCCTCAATCGGATCCAGACCCAGGTAACATTCTCTAGACCTACCCACGCACCACTGAACACCACATACACCCACCAGCAAGGGAATCAAAAGCCATAAACCTGCTTTAACTCTCTTTACTGCTCCTCCATCTTAAAATCTTTTTTTCTGTTCTCTCTTTCCACGTCCTTAAAGAATGACATGTGCCTGAAAAAAAAAGAGAAAAAAACTTTTCTCCTATTTTCTCTGTTTTGCTTTTAAGCTTGAGCAGGTTCCTATGCCTATTCCCCACTCAATCTGAACCTGTCGTCTAAAAACGTGAACATTTTGAAGGTACTGATGAGAATCACCATATAGCAGATGAAAAGTTGGCATGGCTATGGTAGAAGGTGTGGAAGGATTGGGCAGAGAAGGGAGTGAAAGTGAAGTTGCCCTTGGGACTTGGAGCTCTTTACAATCAGTGCCTTTAAAACCCCACCCACCCCTTTTTCCCCCACTCTTAACTACTACACCTAAATCCAGTCTTTTAAGTGAGGGTTTTCTGTAAATATTGGTGTCTTGCCTTTTCTATATTTTCCTCTCTCTCCTGGCTGTGTTTTTTCTTATTTCCTCTGGGCTTTCTCCTGTCACGCTGTCTGATTCTTTGCAGATGGATGTAGTGAGTGCGTTCCAGAGTGGAACTTCCTTTCAGGGGGCTCTAAGGCGACAGGCCTCCAACTCCAGCCAACAACAGCACGATGTAACCAATGTTTCTAGCCCTACACATGTAGCCTTTTCTACTACTACCACTACTGCCACTGCCGCCAACTCCGCTTCTGCCACTGTGGGGTGTGAGTGCGTGTTCTCCTCTAATGCATGAGATTTTTTATTTATTCTGTTCTTCTAACATCTTCCTCTTCCACTCTTCTCACCTAACGTTGACACGTTGACTCTCTCATGCTATTTCTCCTAATGCCCTCCCCTTCTTCTTCTTCTTCTTCAAAAAAAAAGCCACAAAAAATACATTTTCCATATTGCTTTGATAACACTGTCGTATATCTATGTACTCTGTAACCAGGTGGCTATGGCGTCAAGGTTATTTCTGTGTCATCCTGTTTTCTGTTCTGCTTCTGCTTTGGTCTCTGAAAAAGTGGAAGATGGTATTTGTACTGGGAAGGAGATGGGGAGGGTGTTTTACTGTTATCACTACACCTGTATTGACAGTCACCAGGTTTGTCTGCAGCTATCTCGGTCTGCGCTGTGCCCCCTAAAGCGCTCATGGGTCTGTGTCGCAGCTCTCTAGCCCGGTAAATGTTTTGAGTATATGCCCATGATCACGGTCCAAAACATAAGATTGGTCACAGCACGGTCCTCTGTGTAAATAACCTGGCACAGATGTCAGTGGCTCTCTTGTATGTTAATAACCTCGTCCTTTTCAGCAGTGTCCATTTCTGTGTCTTTGAGGATTGCTAGTTCAAGGAGCAGTGGGAGAGTTGTTCAGGCTGTGGAAGGGAGCTTTTCCTACCCAGCATTCACACCCAGCAACTGCCGCCATGTTTGTTTGTTTGAGGGTGTGCATTGGGGTGTCGTCCCCTGAATGCCAACGCTGTAGTAGGGGGCAGTGCCCCCATCGAATGAACCACATCCTTCAAGGCTTACTCCTGACTTGGCACTTGCGAAGACCGTGTGTGTGTGTGTGTGTGTGTGTGTGTGTGTGTGTGTGCATGAGAGATTGAGAAAATGAATTTAAACCTGTTCTCTTTCAGAACTTCCTGGACAGGACATCTGACTAGCTGTGGTTTTAAATATCTAACAAATGACTCGCAGAAGCGTGATGGAATAAGTGACGGCATCCTTGAATGTAACCATTGTGGATCTTTCCCAGAATGATACACAATGATTAATTAACAGCAGATCAATTTGTTTTTTAGCTGTTCTTTATATATATATATATATATATATATATATATATATACATATATATACATACATACATACATTTTTTCTTTTCTTTTTTTTTTCCTTTTTGTTGGACAAATCGTCAGATGTTTGACTGCAGTTATACACTTGTGTTTTTCTCATAGGTCAGATGTCCTGAGATGTTCCTGAACTTCCTTTCCTGGGAATCGGCTTTCGTCCAACTTAACTCTTTCACAGTTTTTTTTCAGGTGCTTGGTTGTTGAAAAGACCTGTTGATGAGGACTAAAAAGTGTCTGTACCAACTTGTTTTTGAAGCATTTTTTAATCTGAGTACTCGTTGTCAGAATGTATCCACCTGCAGTTGCCAAAATGACCCAAACAGAGCTGAATACCACTGACCCCAACGTATTCTTCCTTAGATTCTGTGAAATGTGTCATGGGCTATACTCAAAGGTTTACTTCTGTTGAACACAAGGTAGCGCCGCGCTCTGCATGGGTTCCAAGTCTCTAGTCTCGTTTGTGAGTTTTTTCCCCTCTGTGCTGTTTTTGACATGTATACCAGCTTGTACACATGCTTGGCTGCTGCGGCTTTTCGTTTCTCCCTCCAAAAACATAAACTAAAATTATCCCCATCTCTTTCTCTCTCCCCCTGTCTCTTTCTGTCACTCTCTCTCTCTGACTTGTTCTTTTTCACTCTTCCATACATTTTTCTCCTCTCTTTGACTGTCTCTGCCTTTCTTTTTTCTATCCTTCTCTCTCGCTCTCTCTCTCTCGCTCTCTCTCTCTCTCTCTCTCTCTCTCTCTCTCTCTCTCTCTCTCTCTCTCTCTCTTGCATGTCGACCTCAGGTAACCTCTCTGTGTCCAGCCTCTGTCCTCCCTTTGGATCTGTTCTTCATCTAAAGAACATCATCCCTCTTATCTCTCAGTTTCTCTCTGCACTTTGATTAATTGGGTACTGGCCTCTGTCAAGTGAATTTTGTTGCATACCACTACTTATCTAAAACCATGTATTGTGTAAAATTTGACAATGATATGTACCTTCTCTGAGACATTGGTTGTGTCTTGAATGTAGCCCTATGCAAGTTACAGTATGTGGTTAATCTTTCTGGGCTAGTTCCCCCCAGTAAGCACCGAGTGCTTGGTTGCAATCTAATGAAGACTTTTATTAACAGCAAGCATCAGGTTTGACTGGCATCACATTCAGGAAACTTACTTGTTAGACAGCTCTGCAACTTGCACGCCTCTCTGAGAGTCCCCACCTCACAACGGGTTTTTTTTTTAATGCCCCTCCAAACTCACCCTCTATTGACCCAATAAAACCGATACCCTTGATCTCATCTCTTGTGTTTACCTGCTGTTTAGACTACAGACTATGCCACAGGATGTTGAAGCTGAATGAGACTGACCATATGCCTATCCCCCTCCCCCTGTCCCTTCTCCTTTCCCTCCAGATTCGGGTGGTGAATGCATTCCGCAGCTCCATCTCCCTCTATGAGGGGCTGGAGAAGCCCGAGTCGCGAACGTCCATCCATAACTTCATGACCCACCCAGAGTTCAGGATAGAGGACTCTGAGCCCCACATCCCCCTCATAGATGACACTGACGCCGAGGACGACGCCCCTACCAAGCGCAACTCCGCCAGCCCCCGAAATGCCACGCCGACCCCTCCTTCACCCGGCACTGCCGCCCCTACCATGCCGGCCTCCCCCTCCCTCACGCCGGTCTCGCCCTCCCCTAACCAGAACAATAACGCCGTGGAGAGCGGCAACCACCTCCTCCCAGAGGGCAACAAGTCAGGAACCCCCTCGGCCCCCGGGAGCCCCCTACACAGCCTGGAGACCTCTCTCTGATCTGACCCCTGCCCCACAATAATAACACCGCACCACTTTCTACCTGCCACCAAGGAGCTCGCCTCAGACGACGAATGAACACATCCACAATGAGAGGAGAGACGGGAGGCTTGGAGGAGATCGCAAGTCTCTGTTAGCTTAGCTTGGGCTGGACTTAAACAAGAGCAAACATTCATAAGAATGTAGGGTTTGGTGTGGATGTTCTCTCTCTCTCTCTCTCTCTCTCTCTCTCTCTCTCTCTCTCTCTCTCTCTCTCTCTCTCTCTCTGTCCCATTTTTCTTAAATCCCCCTCTGCAATTCAAAGACTGTCTCCACCCCTCCCTCCCTGGTAACCTCTGTTTTTCTTGGTAAATGAGGGGTGATTATAAACTCAGATTGAAAGTGACCTGTTTTATTATTATTATTATTATTATTATTGTTATTTTAATGGGGGAGGACAGTCCTCCCAGCTTGAAGATCGGCTGTAAGAAATTGAAAGAACCTTCTCTTTTATCAGAATGGTGTTGTATATTTATCTCTTTGGCCCTTGCTCATTCAAAACTGATTTCTGCTCCATTGGCTGTTAATATTTTGGATTATTTATGTTTTTGGAAAAAGCAGGTCTGTTTACAAAGTTTGTAGATACTTTTTTTCTGTTTGTAGGCGAAAGCGCTTCCTGATGTATGATGCAGAAAACGGGACAGTAAGAATTGAATGAGGACTATTTCAGATACTGCTGTATTTTCAGGAAAAAGGGTGTTTCTATTGAAACTTAACTATTTTTGCCTGCAAGTTTTATTTGTTATATATTTGTAGATAAACATAGAACCTTCTAGCCAAACAGGTAAACACTAAGGCTTGTATAGCAAAGAGGTCCATCGGGGAAGGTGTTTTTCACAGGCGAGCGGACAGCAAGGTGAACAGGACCCGTCTGTTCAGTTCTATACATATTGACTTTTCACATTTCTCTTAACAGTTTTCCATGTTCACAGGAAACTCTTTGCAGTTCTGGATTCTCTTTTCATTCATGCATTTGTCCATTAATTCATTGGGTTCAAGGGAGGCGGTGTTGTTCTGATTTCCCCGTCTAAAGGTTCACTTAGCAAAGGGAGTTTGAAATACATCTGCTCATCACGTCACTGACTTTCAGTGTCATCACATTGAAAAATGCTTTTTTATTTCTATCTTCCTGTTTTCAGCAAAACATCACTTCCTGCCAATGTACAATATCAACATTTGTTTACTCAGGCATAGAAAATGATTTAATTGAAAAGGAATATTAAGTAAGAACGAACATTTTAACTTCAAACTGTATGTCTTTAGGTAGTACAATGTTGTCTCGGTCAAAAGCAAGTGGATTCTTTTTCAGATTTCAATCTTTAAAATTACTCTTTAGGAAAACTTCATTTTATTTAACCCTCAGAGTTCTGGTTTGTGAACATTTCAAAAATCAAAAACCAAGAAAAAAAGTTTGTACTTTTCTTCATCTTAGTCCATAAGACTCCTCTCACCGTCATGAGCTGTTGCTGCATTCGATTTGTTTGTAGAATATTTTTGACACCTGATGTACTGGAAAATACTAAAGGATTGGACACACACATTTCCGAGAATAAAAAGACTAGGCATTCACTGGTATCTGCACAGGGTGCTTTATTTCATAGTGTCCCTTGGGGAAAAAATTTTGATACAAATCACACAAATTGTACCTTTGTATTTTTATGACAATTACAGATGATACCTTTCCTCCAGCTGAACCAGTTTTGGAGGATTTAACACAAATGACGTTATTTGGGGATGGGGTTCGGGCACCATAAAGGGGTTGTGATTGGTTATGAAAGAAATATTCTTCTCAGGGTGTAAATGGCTTGAAAGAGGAGAACATGCTTCTATTGAGTTTGTGGTCAAAATATTACATTTTAAGTGGTTTGGCAGTTCCTTGTTGTAACAATAGGGGTCGCTGTGGGCAGGAGGGTACAGATTCTTATTGCACCCTCCTGGCCTTCCTACCTGTCGACGCGTGGGGGCGAAAGAGGTAGACGAAAGTGGAAATGTTCAATCATAATACTTTTCCAGAAAATACGTTGTTTTTCTTGCGTTTTACAGTTATAAAAAAGCAGCTTGAGATTGCAAATAAACAGCAATGGGAAGGAAAAGAGGAATCCAAATAAGGAGGTTTTTTTTCTGTAGCTTCTTCCTGTAATGGGAATGAATGTTTATCCATCTGTTTTATGGATTATTTTTTTATCTTTTAACATTTGGAAATAAAGTACTTCATGTCTGTTTATCTTGAGCAATTTAAATGGTTATTGTGATTGGATTTACATTTGAAACTTGTCGTAATGTGTATGGTTTTTAAAAATAAAAAAATATTTAGCCTAAAATCATGACCATGCCTTTGTTTCCCCTCCAGAAAGTCTGGTTAGAATGCAGTCATCCATAAGAATGTGGGCGCTCACAGGCAAACGACTCGCTTTGTCTCACGTCACATCTAACCTCCACAAGGTTGGGAGGGTAACCTAATCTATAAACAGCGAAAACGTAGTTGTGTATGGTTGCTGTTTTTGAAATAAACTCCCACAGGTTGCGTATAGACCCCGCCCCTTATCGCGTGACGTAAAAGTTGCGTTGTAAACAAGTTGCGCGCGCAGAACGTGTGGCAAAATATGGCCGAGAAACAACGCGCGTACCTATGAAACTCGCAGATGAAAGCGTATAAAACTTAAAATTCACGGGAGAAAAGTTAGAAATTTGAGAAAATTGAAATCTCAGAACATTTTGAAGGTCTAAGCAAGGAGGAGAGAGAGAGCATTACGAATATGTTGTGTTGCTAAGGGACCACTCGCCTATATGTTGTGTTGCTAAGGGACCACTCGCCAATATGTTGTGTTGCTAAGGAACCACTCGCCAATATGTTGTGTTGCTAAGGGACCGCTCGAAGACACACGTCTGTTAGCATAGGCTTCTTTACTTGAACGTAAAGTCGAAACTTAGGCTAAGCACAGGAGAAAAACTTCCCGGTCCGTTTCTGCTGCTGAAGCTCTGTCGACAGGCGATATCACTGTAGACTACTAATATGACACGTTAGCCCTCTAGCTAACGGGTCTGACCTTTTAGCCGAGCGGTTAGTGATGTCGCCTTGTGGTGCAGTACACCCCGTATCGAATCCCGCACCGGGCAAGAAAATAACCGGTCACATCACGAAGCTGCCCAGCATCAGCGGGAGGGATGTGACTACATACCTCACAGTCACACCAAGTATATTTACGAACGAATCAATGAAGGCATACGAGTTCTTTACTACTTTTACCAGCCGTTATCGAAGGAAAGCAAGCTCTTGTTTCATCAAATCAAAGGTAAGCCCTCGTAGTTTAATTACGGTTGCCAAAGTACGGTTTAATTGTTGGTACTCAACCAAAGCTGCGGTTATGAGACCGAGGCTGGAGTTAAATTATGACCTCAAACATCATGACGCAAGAAAGCTGATGGAATCGTTGTCAAACTTGAGGAAGTCCGGGCATTAACGACTCAGACTTTGGTTTGGCAGCTGCTCTACGAGGACAGCATCACATTTACAGCCGTTACTTAAGTGTGTTCAATCACAACACTTGTTTGTGTAAGAAACGGACACACAGCAGGTATGAAATGTTCCCGCAAATCTTGGCGTTTGGTGTTTGCTCTTCTGACCACGTCTTGAAGTCGTCCTGACGGATCGTATGAATCCACGCCTGTCTTCCTCGTTTTTCGATTGGAGTTTTCCCTTTCGGCACGCGATAAAAACGCAGATGCTTGTTTTTACCACCTGTACGATTTGTACAACCGACAGCGCAACAACTGTGGGGCGTTTCGTTTCATTTCAAATCCGTTTCTCCGCGACGATCTCTTTGAAATGAACGTAGTAACCTTTACAAACACAAGACTCGTGGCCCCTTTTTGCCTCACAATCTGCGCACGCACATATGGCGCAAATAAATAAGGGCTCGCGCTCCGGTAGTGACGTCACGCAGTAGTCGAAATCAAAACACCGCCGTTTTGGCAGGAAAGCGGGCCTGCTAGCTAGCAGCAAGTCTCTTCGCCTGCTGTATTTACACAGTGAATATGGTGGATAGCTGTCGTGCGCCGGGATGCCGGAACAGTCGCGGACACGTAAAAGGGAGGGCAGTTTATCTGATTCCTAAAGATCCCGAAAGACGATATAAATGGATTACCGCCGTAAAACGTGCTAGAAGGGAACTGAGCGATGGGAGCCCACAAGCAAGGGATTCCGCTTGTGAAGTGACCACTTCATACCAGGTACAGAACAGAACGCTTCCTAACGTTAATATATTATTTATTCAACAGGCTTTTATTACGGGTTCTGAGGCAAGTTCGGCCTATGCATTATGGCGTGGATTTGGCGGGGCTAACAAAGGCTAAGATAAAAGAACTAAGCCTGTTGCCCACTAAAACGTGACCGGACATTTTCTATTTACTTATGTAAACTACTAATAAGACACGATAGTCCCTAGCTGGCGAGTCTGACCCTTAGGCCGAGCGGTTAGTGATGTCGCCTTGTGGTGCAGTACACCGCGTATCGAATCCCGCACCGGGCAAGAAAATAATCGCTGCCACCAATGTAACCGGTTATTTTCTTGCCCGGTGCGGGATTCGATATGGGGTGTACTGCACCACAAGGCGACATCACTAACCGCTCGGCCTAAGGGTCAGACTCGCCAGCTAGGGACTATCGTGTCTTATTAGTAGTTTACACTTATGTTGTAGGGAAAAAGAGCGGGAACCCTCTGTCACCAGACTACGTCCCAGTCCCATCCATTTCAAACGCTTTGCTGAAAGCAGTGAGTCGGCCTGGATTCGCCTTGTCACGAAAGTGGCGAGGCGAATCCTTCGAGACTGCCAGGCGGAGAGATGCAGTTGGCCAACGCATACAGTACGAGGGTGGGCGCTTGAACTAAGAATAGGGAGCGATTGGCCACTAAATTGGGAGAGAAGGGAAACAATCAGAAATGATTTTACAGGGTCCGAAATTAACCTTTTGGCTTACCGGCCAAGGGGACTGGTAGATGAAAAAATCTACCGGCCAAGCGTATTTCTTCCCGGCCAAAATAATTAGTAGCCTTTTTTTGTGTTATTATTGCTGTAATTATTGCTGCTTCATCGAGTCCGTCCGGCCATAGTCGGACCTGATGAGACCGAGGCGCGAACCCCGGTCCCCAGTGGGCAACTGCATCAACACAAGGCCGATGCTTAGACCGCTACCGCGGACCCTTGGACCCCCAGTCCGTTTTTAACCTGTTTCATGGTGTTGAAGCTAGCACACAGCTAACGTTAGTGCAAGCTAGGTGTCACATACGAGTGCTAGCTGGCTAACGTTAGCTACAGCCAAAACTTTGTTAACGCTGTATAAGGATATTTTGAGATGACAACTAAATTCACGTAATCGCACAGCCACTCGAGGTCGGAGAGTGGTCTGGCCTGTATTGTATTTTTAAATCACGTCAGGACACAGCGCTGTCGCTCGACACAACCTCTCCGTGGCATTCTTTATTTAGACTGACACAGCATCAAAGGCAGACCCGATCAAACAACCCAGAGCCCGCAGGCATCACCAATCGATCCCAGCACAATAGAACAGCACCAAATCAAATGCAGCACTGTCGATGTGTGCATACATAACATTCCCCCCCCCCGGCAGGATTTCAAACATGAAAGGTTGACACAAAGTCCTCTAGGTGGCCAGGGCGTAAACGTGTGCGAACAGGTCGCGGGGCGGCCTGAGGCTGGGCAGGCCGAGGTGGGGAGGGAGATGGCAGGGGAAGCTGAGGCCCAGAAATGTCTGGGGCCCGTGTAGGAGCTGCATGAAGCCCCGGGGCGTCTCGCCATGCTGAGGGAATGGCTATGGTTGTGTCACCAGCTGTGTGTGGCGGAGCTGACACCTTCCGTAGACGACTGGAGTGCCACCGAGTGCCATCGCTGAGGAGGTAAGTGGCTGGGCCAAGCTGACGGGTGACTTGGAGAGGAGAGGACCAGTATGAAGCCATTTTATTGTCCCTGTGGGGCCTGCGGACCCTGACCCAGTCTGACACATTGATGTCTGGCACCCTGGTTCGTTTTGACTGGTCAAACCGTTGCTTCATCTGCGTCTGCTGACGAGTGACTGAGGCTCTGACCCCAGAGGGAGGTGCCTGAGGTGTGGAGGGGCGGAGCCTGTCACGGGGCATGCACAGTTCCCGGCCTAGCATGAGAGAGGCTGGGGAGACGCCTGTGGTCGAGTGCTGTGTGGCCCGATAGTGTAGCAGAGTGTGACGGATGGCCTGCGTGAAAGAGCACCCTTGGGCCATGAGTGCTCTGAGGCCGTTCTTCAGTGACTGGTGAAAACGTTCAACGCCGCCATTGGCCTGGGGGTGGTAGTACGCAGTGCGTATATGATGGATGCCCTTGCTTTCGAGATAAGCAGTGAACTCAGCAGAGACCAGCTGAGGGCCGTTGTCAGTGGTGATGGCCTTTGGGAGGCCCCAGCGAGAGAAAAGAGAGTCCAGGAAGTCGATGATGATCTGTGAGGTCACAGTGCCGGAAGTGGTGAGTTCAGGCCATTTTGAGTGTAGATCGTAGGCGACCACCATGAAGCGTTGGTGGTGGGGAACTCCATGGATCTCACCACAAATGTCCAACTGCAGGTGTTCCCAGGGCTGAGAGGGCCAGGCGAGAGGTTGCAGGGGTGGGGGAGCCTGGTGGCCAGTCTTGCCACTCACAAGGCAGGCAGAACAGTCCTTCACCAGAGCCTCAATATCTCTGTCTATCCCCGGCCACCACACCAGGTCTCGGCAGCGCTGTTTCAGTTTCACAATGCCCAGGTGGCCTTCATGCGCCGTATTCAAAACACGTGCACGGAGAGCAGCTGGGACCACTGTGCAAAACCCACGTGCTACGCAGGTGTCGTTCCAGCAGGAGAGCTCCTGTCTGACTCGGGCGAACGCAGCCAGCTCCTCTGGGACCTTGTGAGGCCAGCCGTTCTGGATGTAGGTGCGGAGCTGGGAGAGGACAGGGTCCTGTTCGGAGGCTGCCCTCAGCTCCTGCAGAGAGACAGTGGCCTGGAGGGGTGTGTGTAGCATTTGGACAATGTCCTTTTCCACACAGTCAGTGTCCGTCTGTGGAGCTGGGGTGGAGACAGAGCGAGAGAGCAGGTCGGCGACAACATTGTCTCTGCCTGGGGTGAACTGCAGGCTGAAGTTGTACTGGCGGAGGCGGTCAGACCAGCGGTGCAGCCTCAGGGGTTTGTGGCCTGTCCCAGATGTGGACAGCAGCGCTGTCAGGGCCTGGTGATCTGTCCTGAGGGTGAAGGAGCGGCCATAGAGGTAGAGGTGCCACCTTTCACAAGCCCAGATACAGGCTAACGCCTCACGCTCACCCACGGAGTACCGCTGCTCGGTTAGGTTGAGGGCACGGGAGGCGAAGGCAATGGGCTTCTCCACACCGTTCTGGGTTTGAGACAGCACGGCCCCTATCGCTGTGGCTGATGCGTCACAGGTCACAAAGGTGGAGCTGGAGATGTCGAAGTGAGCCAACACTGGTGGTGAAGTCAGTTGAGTCTTGAGATCACGCACAGCGTCACTGCATGCCTTTGACCACACCCATGGCTCGTCCTTACGCAGTAGCTGGCGCAGGGGGGCTGTGGTCGCAGAGTACTGGGGAAGAAACCTCAGGTAGTAACTTGTCATACCCAGGAAGGAGGCGACCTGGGCGGCCGAGCTGGGCTCAGGGATGGCCTGAATGGCGTCCACGTTGGATTGTAGTGGAGTTACACCGCTCGCTGACAGCCGGAACCCCACGAAGTCGATGGCTGGCACAGAGAGGACACATTTCTCAGCATTGAGAGTTAGCTTGTGCTTGGACAGGCCTGCGAAGACCATGTTAAGGCGCTTGTCGTGGATTTCACTGGTGGGCCCGTGTACCACTATATCGTCCAGATAAATGGCCACGCCCAGTATGCCAGCCAGCACGGAGACCATGATTTTCTGGAAGCAGCTAGGGGCGGAGCTGAGACCGAAAGGCATCCTGGTGTAGCGAAACACTCCTGCATGTGTCACAAAGGCTGTGAGGTTTCGGCTGCTGGGGTGGAGGGGCACCTGTAAGTACCCCTGTCTGAGGTCGAGCTTGGAGAACACCTCAGAGCCATAGAACTGAGCAGTGAGTTCTTCTGAGGTGGGCAGTGGACCACTGCCTTATTTACTGCACGTAGATCGACGCAGACACGCAGGCCCCCCGACTTCTTCTTAGCCACCACGAGGTTTGAGACCCAAGGTGACGCATCCACCGGTTCAATGATGCCAGCTTCCAGCAGTTGTTGCAGCTCGGCGGAGACCCCATCACGGAGAGCCAACGGGATGCGGCGCAGTGGTTGGATGACAGATTTCACAGCAGGGTTGAGGAGAGGTTGATGGGTGAAGGCGGAGAGGCAGCCCAGCCCCATAAACAGCGATGGCCACTTCTGCTGCCAAGGTGTGGCGACAGTCAGGATTGCTGCCCCCCTTGTGTCTAAGAGGGAGAACCCCAGAGCGGAGAACAGGTCCAGGCCCATCAGGTTGGCCCCATGGCGTGCCACATGAAAAACTGCATTGGGCACCAGCTTGGTTCCATAGCGGACAGTCACTTGGAGAGAGCCAACCAGATCGATTTTGGAGTCACCATACCCACAGAGGACAGCTGAGGGTGCGGACAGTGGCAGTGAACCGAAAAATTGACTGTAGGTATCAACATTCAGGAGAGACAAACTTGCACCGGTGTCCAACAGCAGGGGGATGCACACATCATTAATGTTGACTGTGCATGATTTGAATGACACTGGCGCAGAGATCACCTTGTGAATGACGGCGGTTGAAGACTGGGGGGTGTGGCCCTCTGACCCAGCCGGGGAAGATCGACAGACGTTGGCAAAGTGATTGTGCTTACCGCAGCTACGGCATGTCTGGCCACGGGCAGGGCAGTTCTGAGCCCTTGAAACATGAGACCGAGACCCACAGTTACCACAGGACTGTTGAGGGCGGGGCCGAGAACGCCGTCGTTGCAGTTGCAAGACGTCCCCAGTGGAGTCGGCGCCCGCCTCGCTCTGGCTGGGTTGCGTCCCGAGGGGCAGCCGTGAGTAGAGGGAGGAGTCGTTGGCAGCTTGACTGGAGGTGGCCACTTGCTGTGTATTTAGCATAGCAGCACACTCAGCTGCTCCCTCAACCTGTAGTGCGATGGTAATTGCTCTGGACAGCAGCAGATCGTCTTTTTCCAGCAGGAGAGTCTCACGCACCTTTGCGTTGTTGGTGTGTTCGATTAGCTGGTCGCGAACCATCTCGTCCTGAAGCGCGCCAAACTTGCATGAGCTAGCTAGCCCTCGCAAATTAGCTACGTACTGCCGCACAGACTCACCAGGCAGTTGGTGTCGCTGACGGAATATAAATCGCCGAGGAGGGCACTCTGTGGAGCAGCGAAATGGGTGCTCATAAGTCCCACAGCTTCGGCAAAGCTTGTGACGTTCCCCAGAGTCCCGAGCACACGATGACCCTCTGCTCCCAAGCAGTGAAGCAACAAAGCCGTCTTCCTAGCCTGGCTCACGTCGTCGAGCCCTGAGGCGATGATGTAATTTTCAAAACTATGTAGCCAGCGAGTCCATGGTACCGGAGGCTCGCCAGGTAATGCCAGGAAGGGGGCAGGTGGTGGGAGAGAGATATCAGCCATCCTCGTCGCCAATATTGTATTTTTAAATCACGACAGGACACAGCGCTGTCGCTCGACACAACCTCTCCGTGGCATTCTTTATTTAGACTGACACAGCATCAAAGGCAGACCCGATCAAACAACCCAGAGCCCGCAGGCATCACCAATCGATCCCAGCACAATAGAACAGCACCAAATCAAATGCAGCACTGTCGATGTGTGCATACATAACAGCCTGCTTGCCAGTGGCATGCACAGTCCTAAACATGTTCTGCGTCCTCACGCTGGTCTGCTCGGACATGGCCATTAGCGCTGTAACCGGTTATTTTCTTGCCCGGTGCGGGATTCGATACGGCGTGTACTGCACCACAAGGCGACATCACTAACCGCTCGGCTAAAGGGTCAGACCCGTTAGCTAGGGGCTAACGTGTATTATTAGCGCCTTTACGGAGGATGTTGCGAGGACAGGCTCCGGTTGATCCCGAGAGGCCTTCACACAGGTAATGTGACATCTGGAGGTCTCATGTTCCCTGATGTTTTCTACCTTCATTATCTTGTTACCGATGACAAATGAGTTGCTGCGGGTTTTGGCGTCCTGGCGACAGACGGAGCAGCTCATTATCACCGCCTGTGCGTTATACTCCAGCCAGCCTCTCGCTGCTCCTTTATCGCCATACCTCCACTTTTCACTAAACTTTATTTTTTTTCCTGTTTGGTGGTGATGGCGCCTTCTTCCTCCTCTTCGGGGCATGGTTGTCTTTTTGATGGTGGTTTTGCGCCTTCTAAAGCCTAATTTATGCTCCAAATGTCGGCTAGCAGACAAATGTCTCCCGGCAGACGAAAAAGTGTCTCTCGAGTTGTTGCATTTATGCTTGTCGCAATGTCGCTGACTGTCTCCTGGTATCTATGGAAACGTTTCGCGTCACGCGCTGTGTTGTAAACAGTAGCGAGTGTTCTTTTTATGAATGAGCGAGCGTAATGTAAACAACGCTCTCAAGTAAAACCATGGCAACGCTCGAACGCCTCGTCCCTTCAATCCAACTATCCAATCACAGCTAAGCGACATAATGTGCGCGAGTCTGCGACATAAGAAAATGTGTCGTGTACACGACGGCCCTGGGAGACACAAAAAGTGTCTCTCATGACGTCAAAATTGTCGAGAGACATCTGTCTGCCAGCCGACATTTGGAGTATAAATTGGGCTTAAATATCGCCACGTAGCTGGTGTTGCTCGCTAACGTTAGTTAAAAGAATCGAGTAGGCCGGTACCGAGGTTGACGGGTGCTACCGTCGTTGTTCCTCTCGAGTGTGTGCGTATTGTTACCCGCCAGTAGCGTCTAGCAACATGCTAATGCACTTTGATTGGTTAATTTCTGTTATTGTTGTTGCTATGTTATTGTTCCAATGCACTTTGATTGGTTAATTTCTGTTATTGTTGTTGCTATGTTATTGTTCCAATGCACTTTGATTGGTTAATTTCTGTTATTGTTGTTGCTATGTTATTGTTCCAATGCATTTTGATTGGTTAATTTCTGTTATTAGGGGTCCAAGCAGCGAAGCTGGTGGAACCCTATTGTATTTGTTAGGATCATTATTATTTTTCTCCGCTAAAAGTGTGTGAGGCTCAGCAACCGTAAGTCCTAGACCAACCAACTTTGGTACGTGGATTCCCATGGCCCCCCACTACTCAGACACCACAAATCACCTATGTCAGCCAGATGGTGGCGCTATAACAAAGGGTCATGCGTAATTCCCACACCATAAGTCAGATCAACACAAAACTGCACAGACCTATGCATCTGAATGTGCTCTACAACTTTGTTATCGGGACCACATATGTCAGCCATATAGGTTGCCCGCCATTTTGACTTGTATTAGTTTTGGCGCGGTTTCTCAGCTAAAAGTGTCTGAGGCTCAGCAACCATAAGTCCTAGACCAACCAAATTTGGTAGGTGCATTCATACGCCCCCCCCTACTCTGGCACTACAAATCACCCATGTCAGCCAGATGGTGGCGCTATAACAAAGGGTCATGCTTAAAAGGCCATAACTCCCACAGCATAAGTCAGATCAACACAAAACTTAATCGACCCATGCATCTCAATGTGCTCAACAACTTTACTATTGGGACCACCTATGTCAGTCATATAGTTTGCTCGCTATTTTGACTTATTTGGTGTGGAAGCGCTGCAGCTCTACATACCACACGCCAGGACACCTGGGTATAACGACATACTTTCTCTTTTTACGGCAGTCGGCTAGGACGCAAGAAATCAGACACCGTCTGGTCCAGTTTTGGAAACTCTGGCACATGTTTCTGAAGCAATAAAAGTGTTACGACATTTTTAAAAAATTACGGTAATCGTCTAGGACACAGGCGACCCAAGTAATCCGACATTGTCCTATCTAGTTGGAAACTCGGGTTGGCTGCTGTTTCTGAAGTAAGATTCTTCAATCTTTATTACATTACCAACAGCGGTTTAGTTTAATGTTGAAACGGTAGTCTATTACAGGCCATGTGTATAAAAGGCCCCTACGTATCATAGCGTTAATTATTTACGTTGGGTGAAGGTATATGATCATGAGGACAAAACCATTCAAATTGCTCCATAGGGGGCGCAACAGTGCCAATGCTTGGACCCCTCCCAACGCCGCTTGCGGCTTTAATTGTTGTTGCTGTTGCTAAGGAGAGGGGGGGGAGAGCGCGAGAGAGATGGCGGGCGGGCGGGCGGGCGGGGGGGGGGGTTAAGTGGTTGGATTTCACTTTTGTTGTTGCTCGCCATGTGGCGGGCGGGCTTCTGAGATTTACTCGCCAATCAGAAAATCTACTCGCATTTGGCGGGTGGCGAGTGTTAACTTCGGACCCTGCTTGGACCGTTTCGTGCGCAGGTATCGCTTGACATCTGTGCGCCTCAGAGGTGGGAAAAAAGCCAGACTACGGCCTAGAAGACTAACGACTGCATCATGTTCTGTGACGACCCACAGTGAATAAAGGGACATAGTGACGACAGCATGTTTCAAACTAACGCGGAGCGACCTGACGTGTATTTGAGCGGTGTTTATATTATAATAATATAGTGATATTGTAGAGCCGAAGGAACGGAGAAGACCGTAGGTTCACACTTTAGCCGTGTAGGCAACTTTCTTTAATCACGGTAAATCAGCGAGACAAACAAAACCCACCGCTCGACTGAGCGGAGGTGGCAAGAATAATCAGAATACTGGCTGGACAACCATAACTTAACCCTGCGTTAACCTGCCAGGGCAACCATGACTTAACCCTTAGTTCCTGGGTTGAATTCTGTCCCCAATACGTGTCCACCACATGAGCCCTCCCAGAATTCGCCCTAGTAATCGAAGTCAGGCAGGCGCGGGTGGACGACAGGCCGTCCGCGGCGGCTCCGGATAACAGGGGCCGGAGTGTCTGTGGGAGGCATTGACGCGGGCCTGTGGAGGTCGGCCTGAGGAGCAGAAGAGGCAGCTCGGGCCTCCACGGGGGGAGGAGGCGGAGCCGGGGGACGACCGCGACGAGGAGGTTGGGCCAACTCCAACGGCTGCGTCAAGTCCAGGTGTGCGGGTTTAACTCGGTCCACTGAAACATGCTCGGCCGTGCCCCCAAAATCCACCACCAGGTGCTTAGTTCCCCGTTCCAGGACGCGGAAGGGGCCGTCATAAGGGGGTTGCAGAGGGGGGCGGTGTGCGTCGTGACGGATGAACACGTAGTCCGCTGACTGCAGACCTGGGGGCACCTGGGACACCGGAGCGCCGTGTTGGGCGGTAGGGACGGGTGTGAAAGCTCTGACCCCGTCCAGCAAGGAGGCTCGTTGGTCCACAGCTGACCAGGGACGCGTTGCATTGGGCATGAAATCGCCTGGGACTCGCAGCGGCGTGCCGTACACCAGCTCCGCAGAGGAGGCTTGTAGGTCTTCCTTCGGGGCGGTCCGCAGGCCCAGCATGACCCATGGGAGCTTGTCAACCCAGTTGCAGTCCTTGAGAGTAGCCCGAAGCGCAGCCTTCATGGACCGGTGGAAGCGCTCACATAGGCCGTTCGCCTGAGGGTGGTAGGCGGTAGTGCGATGAAGCTTGACGCCCAGAGCCTCACCCACAGCATTCCATAGCTCTGAGGTAAACTGTGGCCCACGGTCAGATGAAAGGTCGGAAGGCGTACCGAAACGTGAGACCCACGACCCAATAAAAGCCCGGGCCACATCAGCAGACGTCGTGGATGCCAGGGGAACAGCTTCAGGCCAGCGCGTAGTCCTGTCCACCACAGTGAAGAGGTAGGTGAACCCATGGGAGGGGGGTAGGGGACCAACCAGGTCGACGTGGACATGGTCAAATCGTCTCTCCGGCACTGCGAAGCGTTCCAGGGGCGCCTTAATGTGGCGGTGTATCTTAGCCCGCTGACAGGCAACACACGAGTCGGCCCACGCTTTCACGTCTCTCTTAAGTCCCTCCCACACAAACTTAGCAGAGGTCAGGCGCACGGATGGCTTACCGCCTGGATGAGAGAGGCCGTGCACAGCTTCAAATACGGGGCGTCTCCAGCTGTGCGGGACGATGGGCCTGGGCTGTCCTGTGGAGACGTCACACAGGAGGGTGACACCTGTGTCGCTGAAAGGAACGTCCTGCAGGCGGAGCCCCGTGTCGGAGGCCCGGAGACGGAGGATGCTCGGGTCCGTGGCCTGGTCAGCAGCCATCTGTGCATAGTCAAGGCCTAGGTGGACCGCTCCAATCACTGCCCTAGACAGGCAGTCAGCTACCTGGTTAGACTTACCAGCGACGTGCTGGATGTCGGTAGTGAATTCCGAAATGTAGGAGAGTTGTCGCTGCTGGCGAGCGGACCATGGCTCGGCCGTCTTGGACATGGCAAACGTGAGGGGCTTGTGGTCCACGTACGCAGTAAACTCGCGGCCCTCTAGCAGGAAACGGAAATGCCGGACGGCGAGCCAGAGACCGAGGAGTTCCCTGTCAAAAGTACTATACTTGCGCTCTCGGGGTGTAAGCTGGCGACTGAAAAAGGCCAAAGGCTGCCAAGCCCCCCCCACCCACTGTTCGTGAACCGCACCAACAGCATAGTCCGATGCATCCGTGGTTATGGAAATAGGCGCTGTAG
Source organism: Lampris incognitus (assembly GCF_029633865.1). Taxonomy (NCBI): domain Eukaryota; kingdom Metazoa; phylum Chordata; class Actinopteri; order Lampriformes; family Lampridae; genus Lampris; species Lampris incognitus. The sequence continues at coordinate 12,410,198 of NC_079213.1, forward strand.
GTGAAGGATGCGCTAGCAGGGTAGCCTGGGAGAGCGCAGCTTTAGTCTCGGTGAACGCACGGTCCCGCTCTGCTGTCCAGTCGACCGCCTGGTTGGGGGACATGCCTTTCAGCGCCTCGTACAGTGGCCGGATGATAAAGGCGACTCGAGGAATGAAGCGGTGGTAGAATGTCACCATCCCGATGAACTCCCTGAGCGCACGAGCTGTTTGGGGGCGCGGAAAGGCCGCCACCGCTTCCACCTTTGAGGGCAGGGGGACTGCCCCGTCCCCAGTGATGCGGTGCCCGAGGAAATCAATGGCTGTCAGCCCGAACCGGCACTTCGCCGGGTTGACGATCAGCCCATGCTGGCTGAGGCGTGTGAAGAGGGCATGAAGATGGGACAGGTGTTCTTCCTCGGAGGCGCTGGCGATGAGTATGTCGTCCAAATAGACGAAGATGAAAGGAAGGCCACGGAGCACTGAATCCATCAGCCGCTGAAAGGACTGGGCTGCGTTTTTGAGTCCAAATGGCATTCGTAGGAATTCAAATAGGCCGAATGGGGTTGTCACCGCTGTCTTGGGGATGTCTGAGGGGTGCACGGGAACTTGATGATAACCACGGACCAGGTCGACTTTTGAGAAGACGCATTTGCCAGACAGGTTTGCAGAAAAGTCCTGGATATGCGGGACAGGATAGCGGTCAGGCGTGGTGGCGTCATTTAGTCGGCGGTAGTCCCCGCATGGGCGCCAACCTCCATCAGGCTTAGCGACGATGTGGAGTGGGGATGCCCACGGGCTGTCAGAGCGGCGGATGATCCCCATGCGTTCCAGGTGCTCGAACTCAGACTTGGCAATGGCGAGTTTGGCGGGGTCGAGACGCCTGGCTCTGGCGTAGACCGGGGGCCCCTTCGTAGCAATGTGATGCTCCACCCCATGCTTAGCGGTGGGTGCAGAGAAGGTAGGCTGGGTGAGGTCAGGGAACTCAGCGAGGAGGCGGGTGAACTTGTCTGCCTCTGAGAGAGAGTTGGCTAGACCTGCATAGGCCGCTTCCCTCCGCGTACATGCGAAGGAGGAGAAGGTTAAGGCATCGACCAGACGGCTGTTCTGAATGTCCACTAGCAAACCGTAAGCGCACAAAAAATCAGCTCCGAGGAGGGGAAGCGTTACATTGGCCATGACGAACTCCCACGTGAAACGTTGTCCACCAAAACACAGTTCTACAGACCGCACGCCGTAGGTGTGGATAGGGCTGCCGTCAGCCGTCGCCAACTGGGGGCCCCGCTCCCCGCCCATGATGTCGACGTCAGTAGCAGGGAGCACGCTTCTCTGTGCGCCCGTGTCACAAAGAAATCGCCGACCGGAGATGGTGTCGAGGATGAAGAGTAGCCTGCTCGTATCGCCAACACTCATGGCCACTACTGAGTGTTGGCCCTCTCGTTTCCCGTCGGCCTGTAGTTGCAGGGGGAACGGCACCGTTTAGCTTTCGCACCAAATCGAGCGTGGTACATACAGAGTCCAGAGGGCTTGTAGCGGTCTGATGCTGTGGCGCCACCGTCGGGCCACGCCCGCGATGTCGGCGGGGGGCCAGTGAAGGTAGGAGCCAGCACCCCGGCATGGGAGGAACGTTGTGTAGCGACGAAGAATCGGTCAGCCTCCTTTGCCAGCTCACGGGGATCAGTGATGGTGGAGTTAGCGAGCGCAGTCTGGACGTGGGGCGGCATGTTGCGCAGAAACAGCTCCATAAACAGGAAACATGGCTTTTCTTGACCCAGTAGGTTTAACATCCTGCTCATTAGCTCCGATGGTTTGCCATCTCCCAAGCCCTGAATTGCGAAGAGGCGACGTGCTCTCTCCGTTGCTGACAGTTCAAAAGTTTCAAGGAGGAGATGTTTAAGTGCGGCGTATTTACCATCGGCCGGTGGGTTGGTTATGAAACCGCTTATCCTGGAAGCCGTAGCGCACCCCAGCGCTGCCACTACGTAGTAGTACCTGGTCTCGTCTGCTGTTATGTCTCTGAGCGCGAACTGTGCCTCAGCCTGCGCGAACCACGTAGCCGCGGAAGACTCCCAAAACTCCGGCAGTTTAATTGCAACGGCGTTCGTAGCCATAATGTGTGTGGTTTCAGAAAACTTATCCGAAAACCGACGTCGGGGTCACCAGTGTAGAGCCGAAGGAACGGAGAAGACCGTAGGTTCACACTTTAGCCGTGTAGGCAACTTTCTTTAATCACGGTAAATCAGCGAGACAAACAAAACCCACCGCTCGACTGAGCGGAGGTGGCAAGAATAATCAGAATACTGGCTGGACAACCATAACTTAACCCTGCGTTAACCTGCCAGGGCAACCATGACTTAACCCTTAGTTCCTGGGTTGAATTCTGTCCCCAATACGTGTCCACCACAATATGATAATAATGGTATTGTAACCGGTTATTTTCTTGCCCGGTGCGGGATTCGATACGAGGTGTACTGCACCACAAGGTGGCATCACTAACCGCTCGGCTAGTTTTGATTTTTTTTGTTTTTAAATCAATCCCTGTAGGATGTACAAATATGTGAAGTTGGCCTGATTCTAGGAGTTGTTTGTTGTTTTTGTTTTTTTTGCTCAATAGCTTTAACTTTAGAGTAAAGCCTTGGGGTTTATTTTTTCACAACCTTTATTTTATTTTATTCTGTTTTTAAAGATTGCTAAATTATGACCAAATATACAACCTGGTCAAGATTTTTATTGGTTTTGCTCAATAGCTTTACTAATTTTCAACATAGAGCCCTGGGATAACCTTTATTTTCATCCATGACCTCACTTTTCACAACCTTTCTTTTTTGGAATTAATCCCAATACTATGACCGCGTGTATTATATGGTTTATATCATATTATAGATATGAGAAATAGAAGCTAGGTTAAGAGGAGAGGTGATGATTAGCGAGCAGCAGTATGGTTTCATGCCACAAAAGAGCACCACAGATGCGATGTTTGCTTTGAGAATGTTGATGGAGAAGCATAGAGGAGGCCAGAAGGAGTTACATTGTGTCTTTGTGGATTTAGAGAAAGCATATGACAGGGTGCCGAGAGAGGAGGTGTGGTATTGTATGAGGAAGTCGGGAGTTGCAGAGAAGTATGTAGGAGTGGTGCAGGATATGTATGAGGGAAGTGTGACAATGGTGAGGTGTGCGGTTGGAATGACAGATGGGTTCAAGGTGGAGGTGGGATTACATCAAGGATCGGCTCTGAGCCCTTTCTTGTTTGCAATGGTGATGGACAGGTTGACAGACGAGATCAGGCAGGAGTCTCTGGACTATGATGTTTGTGGATGACATTGTGATCTGTAGCGAGAGTAGGGTGCAGGTTGAGGAGAGCCTGGAGAGGTGGAGGTATGCACTGGAGAGAAGAGGAATGAAAGTCAGTAGGAGTAAGACGGAATATCTATGCCTGAATGAGAGGGAGGACAGTGGAATGGTGAGGATGTAAAGAGCAGAGGTGACAAAGGCATTTGAGTTTAAATACTTGGGGTCAACTGTCCAAAGTAACGGGGGGGGGGGTGCAGAAAAGAAGTGAAGAAGAGAGTGCAGGCAAGGTGGAGTGGGTGGAGAAGAGTGTCAGGAGTGATTTGCGACAGAAGGGTACCAGCAAGGGTTAAAGGGAAGGTTTACAAGATGGTTGTGAGACCAGCTATGTTATATGGTTTGGAGACAGTGGTACTGACGAAAAGACAGGAGGCGGAGCCGGAGGTGGCAGAGTTAAAGATGCTAAGATTTTCACTGGGAGTAACGAAGAAGGACAGAATTAGGAACGAGTATATTAGAGGGACTGCTCAGGTTGGACGTTTTGGAGACAAAGCAAGAGAGGCAAAATTGAGATGGTTTGGACATGTGTGGAGGAGAGATGCTGGGTATATTGGAAAAAGGATGCTGAATATGGAGCTGCCAGGGAAGAGGAAAGGAGGAAGGCCAAAGAGGAGGTTTATGGATGTGATGAGAGAGGACATGCAGGTGGCTGGTGTGACAGAGGAAGATGCAGAGGACAGGAAGAGATGGAAACTGTGGCGAGCCTTAACGGGAGCTGCCGAAAGTAGTAGTAGACTATGACCGCATGTCATACCTGGGCCCTAATTTTGGGATTTTTGCTCAATTTCCGAATTTGGAAGATAAAATACTTGGGATTTACTTAATGTTCATCCATGGCGGTATGCTCACCATTTACAATCTTTGGGTTTTGGAAAATACCCCTAAATTATGATCAAATATACAACCTGGATCGGTTTTTTAGTGTTTTTACGTAATAGCTTTCCCAATTTTGTAGTTAGAGCCTTGTGATCAAGTTTATTTCCATCCCTGTCCTGGCATCATCTTTCTTAACCATAATTTTTGATCATCACTCCCAACTATATGGCCAAATATGTAAAATGTGCCTTTTGGTTTTTTTTTTTGCTCAATAGTTTTCCAAATTTTGAAGATAAAGCGTCGGGATTGACCGTTTTTATCCTTGACCAAATACTTCCCTTTCACAGCCTCCTTTTTGGATAAGAGCCCTACATTTTTGACAAATAAACCACCTGTGCCTGATATTTAGTGTTTCAGTTCAATAGTTCAACATGCCGGGACTGTTCTCATCGCTTTGCTTGGCGTTTCCCCATGTCACCAGTTCTATCTTAAAAAATGATTAATCAAAGCAGAAACACTGGGCCCAGACTGCATGTTTGATTATATAATATGGATTTTTTTTCTGAAAAAAAAAGGGTAGTGAAAGGTGACTACACGGCCATGGATGGAAATAGGTGCGATCCCAGGGCTTTGTCTTGAAAATTAGGGAAGCTATTGATATAAATCATGAAAAATCGACTGTGGTGACCCCTAATGGGAGCAGCCAAAAGTAGTAGTAGTAGTGTGTATATGTATATATATAGTATATAATGTCAGAGTTGGTTATATGGTCTGATAATTTAATCCCAAATTTCACATTATCAACAACGTGATAACACAATCTCTAAACAGGCTGTGGAACGGAAGAAAAAAATAGTCCCAGATTGCATATTTGGTTATAATGTAGGGAGTTTTTCCAAAAAAAGAGAGGTTGTGAAAAGTGGTCATGGATGAAAATAAAGAGGATCCCAGGGCTCTTTGTTCGAATTTGGGAAAAACACTAAAAACTGGGCCCAGTTTTCACATTTTTCCGTACTGTATGGATTTGTTTCTGAAAATGTAAGGTTGCGAAATGTGACATGGTCAAGGATGAAAATAATGTTGATCCCAGGGCTCTCTGTTGGAATTTGGGGAATCGATTGAAGAAAAACACAAATTTAAAAAAGTTGGCCAAAACTGATTTTTTTCTGAAAATGAAAGGTGATGAAAGGTGACTAGATGGTGACTTCAATCACTGCAGCCTCAAATCAACTCTGACACGGTGTATCGCCACATAAGGATTTATTCCATTTGTCAGATCATGCGTTCCTTTTACAGAAGGCAAGTTTGAAAAAGACCACTGGAGAGTATAAAGAAAACAACTAGATGTACAACTCGTAGATGGATACTACCAGTATGGATGTTAATAGTTTTTATAAAATGGATGGCTCAAATCAAGCAATCTGATTGGTTAACTGTGGGAATGCAATTCAGTGTCACTCCACATTACATTGCAGTCGCCTTGTGCAGGCATCCAGGATGGCCCATTTCTTTATAAGAACAATGCTTTATTAACATGTTAATAAGAATGGTGTTTCATATTGCCATACTTGGTAATTGTTTTATGAAAGCAATAGCTAACCCCAGCCTGTGATATATTTTGATTATATCACAGCTAAGGGCTGTTGTTGGGCCTGATGCGAAATACCACTTCCTGTCATGAGCTATGCTTAATTATATACTGGAAGTAGTAACAAAATCTTTGAGACATGTTTCACGATGCCAGTATTGTAATCACAAAAGCAGAGAGATATTTAGTTTAGCTGGCAAAAACAATCAGGAACATTTTATAGTAAGGACTGTGGAAATAGACAGGTGAAAACACTTTATTCGACATTATTTTTCAGGTTGAACTCAGACTGTTGCTTGGTGAGAAGCCCTTTAGCCCACAGAGGCCAGTATGACATCAACAGCCGTCTCATCTCCGCTGCGCACCGTCACTTGCATGGTGACACCATCGGCTAGCGCCAGGCGGGCCCGAACCAACACGTCATGACCCCCACGGAACACACCTGAAAATGGACAGGGAAATGTCTTTATGCATGCTAAATAATCCAGGTAAGAAAATCACAGAAAAATGAATCAGTTCATCTGGAAACAACGTTTGAGAGAAACATTTCATCACTCAACTGACTGCAGGTATCATAACGATCGATTTCATATGCAAATTGCCGTGACCATTAACTAGAGTTACAATGGCCATGTGTACTATTCAGAGGATTGGGGAACATTTGCAGTCACAGCTTTGTAGGATGGTCATTCCCTCTTCACATAGATGGCCTCTTTGACTCCCCGTTCAAACCAGTGTTCTTCCCTATCAAGGATGTGCACATCCTCATCCTTGAAGGACTGACCACTGGCCTGTAGATGGGTGTAGACTGTGGAGTCCTGGCCTGACGTGTTAGCTCTTCTGTGTTGTGCCATCCTCTTGGTCAGCGTCCGTTTGGTTTCCCCGATGTATGAGTCACGACAATCCTCCTGGCATTCAACAGCATACACTATATTTCTCTGTTTGTGTAAGGGGACCCAACCCTTGAGGTGGACCAATTTCTGGCACACTGCAATGTGTTTTGGGGTTTGAAACGCGATGTTTGGAAAATATGCATCTCAACTGTTCTGAAACTCTCACCACATATGGAATCACCACTGGTTTATGACAAACGCCCAGTTAGGATAACCACACTTAACCTACACCCATCTACAAGCCAGTGGCCCCTCCTTCAAGGATGAGGATGTGCACAACCTTGGGGAGGAACACTGGTTTGAACGGGGCATCAAAGAGGCCATCTATGTGAAGAGGGAAGGACCATCACTGAAGCGAAGGGGGGGAGGGGGGCGAAGCGTACATCTGTCGCCATCTTACAATGCTGTGATTGCAACCATTCCATAATCCTCTGAATAGTATACATAACCATCGTAACCGATCATTGTTTTCGGTCGTTATGCCACTGTATTGTTTATAAACGTGGGCATAGTTGTAGTCAGTTGAGACTGAAGAGGTCCACTTAAATGAGTGACCAGTGTGGAGAAGATCTTCTTCTTAAGTGTCCTATCCAGAAGGATGACAGACTTCCCCTGTAAGAATGCCTACATTGATACTTCGGTACAGAAAAGTGGCATTCCTGGAGTTACAGGCTGCCCGGAACACACCGGAGTTGTTACCTAGCCGATCAGGGAGGTGCACGAAGGGAAGGGTGACCTAACTGTGCTTTGGCTTGACCTTGCCAACACATATACATGGCTCAATACCCCACAAGCTGATCAAGACTACCCTGTACCCAGTAACATCAAGGACCTCATCCTGAACTACTACGGGAACACAACATCTGCATCTGGCACCGGCTTGAGAAGGGGATTATAACTGGGTGTACCATCTCAGTTACACTCTTCACCCTTGCCATGAATATGGTGGTCAAGGCAACTGAAACCGAGTGCAGAGGCCATCTGGCATTCAGCAGCCTCCCATCAGAGCCTGGTGGTAGGTGGATCCTCCAGGGCCTGGAGAAGCTCATCTCCTGGGCGAGGATGAGTTTCAAACCGGCCAAATCCAAAACCATGGTGTTCAAGAGGGTAAAAGTGGTAGACCGGTTTCATTTAATTTTGGATGGCATTGCAATCCCATCCATAACTGACAAATCAGTCAGGAGTCTACACAAGGTCTCTGACTGTAGCCTTAGGGATGAAGCGGCAATCCAAGCAACCATCAAAGAACGTCAGACTTGGTTCACCACAGCAGACACGTCTGGCCTACCTGCCAGGTTCAAGGCTTGGATTTACCAACATGGCATCTTACCCCCGAGTCCTCTGGCCTCTGCTGGTTTACAAGGTAACTCTGTCGACAGTGGAGACCTTGGAGAGGAAGATCAGTAGCTACCTCCGGAGATGGCTTGGTCTGCCGTGCAACCTTAGCAGTGCAGCACTGTATGGGAGGAGCAACAAACTCCAGCTCCCTATCAGCAGGCATTATGGTGCAGACAGGCAGTAAGTGGAGAGCCCCGGAAGGTCTGGAGATAGTCTCAGCTGAGACACAGGGATTTGGTGGGCATGCTGACAACTGGACAGGCAGGGCTGGGAGCCATCCCACCTCACTATGATTAGGCCTATGGTAAGGACAAATGCCACCTAGTCCTGGAGGAGGTGCGGGCAGGTGTTGAGGCGGAAAGGACCAGCAGAATGGTGGGCATGTGGCAGCAGGGACAAAGTGGGAGGATGCACTACAGTGGAAGATATCCTGGGCAGATATCTGGCAGGCAGAACTGCAGCGGATCAAGTTCATGATAAAAAAAAAAAATCTCTTTCTCGCACTTTTACTTTAGCACTGGTTTTGCTGTTAGATGCTTGTTTAGAGAGAAGATGCACTTATGATGACTAGTAGTTGTCCTGATTTCCTACGTTAAATGCACTTATTGTAAGTCACTTTGGATAAAAGCATCGGCTAAATGACTGTAATGTAATGGTACAAGCTGTGTATGATGTTCTATCTAGCCCAGCAAATCTCCATCTCTGGGGCAAGATTGATTCTCCATCATGTCCTCTGTGCCCTGGAGGAGGGCCGATACCGCTGGCAACATGACCAGGTGTTGAAGAGTCGCAGAGGCCATCTCCAACAACAAGCAACCCTACAGAGGAACACTGCCTTTGTCAGGGCTTGTGAGCAGCCTATCTCCTCACCTCTGCGTCCGACTGGGAGATGTGAGTCGACTTTGGGGGGCAGCCCAGGTTCCTGGACCATGTTATAACAACTTCATTGAGACCAGACACAGTGCTATCATCTGCCTCTTCAAAGCAGGTGCTCCTTATAGAGCTGACAGTTCCCTGGGAGGACCAGATATAGTCCAGGAGCTGGTGGATCAGTGCCAGAGGAAAGGCTAGAGGGTGCGTTGTGAGCCCACTGAAGTGGGGTGTAAAGGCTGTGCTGGCCACTCACTATGCAATGTCTACACTCTACTTGGCATCACCGGGTCTGCGAAAAGGAAAGCCATCAAGTCTACCATGGAGGCTGCAGAGAGGGCCTCCAGATCACTTTGGCTCAGAAGAAGTGATCTGTGGGCCGATGCTGTTGGGACACAAGCCAGGGGCGAGGGTGTATGTTGAAAGACCCGAAACACCCGAGGACCTCAGTAAACATCACTGATGATGTGTCCCAGTGCATCCTAGCATGTATCTTTGAATCATGAAACATTTCTGTCAATAAACGTGTCCAGATGAACTGATTCAACTTTCTGTGAGGGACAGGGGAACAGTCAAACTGCTACAAACCAATTAGGACAAATCTACACACACCTGAGAGTAGATAAAAGTCCCACATTCTTTTGGACAAACAGGTTTAAGTTCATCCAACATTCAAATATTTTTAGGGAAACAAAAGTATTTAGACTGTGCATGTACATTAGTCATGATGTGTCAAGCCTACTATGGATATTATTTTAGAGGCAGGTTTTCTAAAAATGAAATATGCCATAAGTTTGGAGCTTTTGATGTTTTTTTTGGCAGGCAAATCAGTGACAGACTGCATTATGAGGGTTTTAAGGCGATACCCACCAGCAAGGAAGAGGACATGTGAGTTTTTGTTTTCAGGAACTTTGTCTGAGCGCTCACATGGCTGCATGCCGAGGAAACTGATGATGTTACCCACTGCCTCTGCGCATTGAAAACACACAGCACACATATTAGCAAAATTCCAGTTTTTTTTCTTACGTAAATCTCTATTTTTACTGAGTATCATAGGCACATATTCTAAAAAACAAAATTACCCATTAAACGTCTGTATATTAAACAAGCAAGTAGTGTTTTTTCAGTTTTTTGGAAAAAAAAATCCGAGATTTTAAATCTGTTTCAACGGGCACCAAATTTGAAGTCTTAATAGTATGTTTTCAGCCACAAAATAACATACCGTCTAGTGTTCGCACAGAGGCAAGGGCAAACGTCTCTTCTTTCTCAAAGTCATCTCCGACCTCATCCCATGCAGCTCCAAAATTGGGCTTTAGAACCTTCTGGATGTGATCTGCTACAGTCACCTCCAAATCCTCCAGCTAGGAGGGGAAAGAAAGGTGGTGTGAAGAGAGGTATAGACATTGTGTCCAGAAGTAGAGGTAAAGGTCATGTGCAGAGGGAAAGCAAGGGTAAGGTGAGAAGTAAAGGAAAAGGTTTAGTAAAGTTACATTTACTGAAATTAAAATCGAGGCGTGATATTCCCTGGATAGTTGATGATAATTTCTTTACTAAATGTCCTGACTACTTACCACGTATTCATCATCATAACCATCGTCATCCGGCTCTCCTGTGTTCGGGTCGCAGTCTCTCACCAGGTACTTCATAGTACAGCTGAATGTACAGGATACTGCAAACATGGAGTGTGAAATGTCTGCGACTTAAACACTGTTCTGCAGCAACTCTCATGATGGACAATAGCTACTTCTATCTCTCTTACTCCACTGGTAAACTTGAATATTGACACACATTTCCAGAGGGCGCACGAGGTGGTAGTGTACCAAGTGGGTCAAAATTATTCCAACTGCATTTGAAAAAAAAAAGAAAGAAAGTTCACTTGGACTCTTTCTACCCATGAAACTTGGGTCACGGGCTACGTCAGTATTCTTCTTACTACCTAGGTCACCTTTACTACCTAAATTACCTTACTACCTAAATCCTGTCCCAGGATGCTTACCAGCGGTGGGGTCATCATCAGGCAGGCGGACCAGGCTGTAGCAGGAACCTGGCTGGCTGTAGGGGAGGCTGGGGGCGGGGATGTAGTGTAGCACCTCGTAGGCCTCTGCAGGCTCCATCTGCACCACCACCTGTCACACACGAATGATGAAACAGTGAAGGAAGTTGACAGTCCTCCAGCCCATTCCTGGATTGGTCTTAAACTTAACTGGCTTCTTTTCAACTCCCTCATAAAGTCAGAATTAGAGGTTTTCTAACATCAGACACAGACATCACGCAAGTACAGTTACACACAGAGAAAATGTACAAGAAGGCGGGTTTCATTTCCATTGCAGTTTTGTGCAGTATAGAAGCAGTTTTTTTTTAAAGCTGGCAAAACACTATTGCGAATGGTCTGTGTTTCCATTGAGTGATGTTATGCAATTAAACCTGGGTTTTCTCCTCTCGCAGCATGGCGACAGATCTCCCAGACCTGACAAGTGCGGACACGGCGATTTCGATTGCATGTACCAAATTGGTCATGGTAGTGCTTAATCGTAGGCGACGACGGCATGTGAGGCAAACCACTTATACCTGGCAGCGGATAAGTATCAGGGATTTATGGGGGGTCATTGTCAGCAAGGATTTTACAGAGGTCCTGTGGATCCAAAACTTCAGAATAACCCACTTAACATTTGACGAGTTATGCAGCAATAGGACCCCTCGTGGCACCTGCTGTTTCATGCCCGAGGAAGCCAGTTCCAACCGAGAAGTGCATAGCCATATCTGATGGCCTACTGTTCTGAAACAAAAGTCAGAAAAATGTCCCTTTGGACCGAAAGGCCATTTGTCTGATAGTTATCTCGAAAACAAAAGCCCACTGTGCCGACGCCCTTTGTTCCGAAAAAACACTGTTAACACTGATTCCAATGGGCCATAGATAAATACGATGAAGCAGAGCTGACATTCTCAAAAGTACTTTTAACGTTACACTTCCTATTCATGCAAATTAGTATTTAACAGTATCTTCACGTTTGTACCTCAAAATACACTAAGATATGAAGGGCAAAAAACTCCAGGGAGAGTGTGTATTTTCAGAGCAGTGGGCTTTTGTTTTTGGGATAATGGGCTGTCAGACAAATGGCATTTCAGTGGGCCGTTGGAACAATGGCAGTCCAGTCCCCCTTTGGGTATGGCTTCCTTGACTTAAATGTGTTTTCATTTCAACTTTGCGAAATACAACTTTGTCGAATCGTCTGAAAAATCACTTCATATGAGTATATACATTTTTTTGCGACAGTTGAGTTTTTTTTTTTTAAATTCCCGTTTCCATTACTAATTTTTTAGTTCGCAGTTTCAAATTGCGCATTAAGCAGGTTAATAATGGAAACCCGCCTAGAGACAGAGAGAGAGGGATGTAGAGTGTAGGAAAGGAGGCAGCGAGAAAGAAAAATGGGTTTCAAAGTTGTGAAACTGGACAGAAAGAGAGAGAGCAAGGAATCCTAAGTAACAGAAAAAATTGATTTCTATGTGCAAAAAAATGTGCAAGTATTAGAGATAATTTCATTAAATTATGTGGACTTTGAAGAAGTCTCTTCTCGCCATGGTACCTTCTGTAAGAGCTGGTCGTTGAGTGTGTTTGTGCAGTCGAACTGGAACACCATGTGTCTGGCGAAGGTGTGTTTGATGCAGCGAACCACATACTCTGTCTCCGCCTCAGTGAGCTGCACCGGCTCTGATGACTTGAAGAGCGGACCCAGTCCCTGGAACTCTGGGATAGCCGCCAGTTGTTCTGGTGGATGGCCAGAAAGGGAGAGGAAGTGAGGGAGAAAGAACAGAGAGGCAGGCAAGTTGAATGAGAAGAGTGCGAAATATGAGAGAAATACAGATAGACAAAAATATGGGCTATGGTAGCTAATCATTTCTAGTGCTTAATTTAGGTTACAGAGCAATTATGTTCAGGTATGGACAATATTCTATTCCCACTCGAATGCATCCATCCATCCCTACAGACCTGAACATTTGTAAAATTATCTGCAGTAGGTAGCATAAGTGAATAGCACATCAATGCACTTCTTGAATTCCTACGACAGCATTTTTGCATTAGAGTTTCATCACAAAGGTCAGAAATGTCATCCAGTCCCTGCTTGTTACCCTGATAAATGTCTTGGCGTGATGGGGCCAGCTTCTCTGGCAGTTTGCTTGTGGCAACTGGTGTGATTTCTGTGAAGGGAGAAACACATAAACATAATACTCACATAGAGTCTGGAACGAGCCCTATTTCAGAAAAGATACAGACTCATTAATTGAAAGATACAGGAAACAGACTACAGGAACCAACATATACTGCTCAAAAAAATAAAGGGAACACCTAAAAACACAATATAGACCTCGATGAATGAAATATTTCAGCTGAAAATCTTTATTTATTAGACAGAGGAATGTGTTTAGAGCAAAATAACCTAAGAATGATCAATGGAAATCAAAATCATTAGCCCATTAAGGTCTGGATTCAGAATCATACTCAAAATCAAAGTGGAAAATGAGAACATAGGCTGATCCAACTTCTTTGGAAATTCTTCAAGACGATTCAAAATGAGGCTCAGTAGTGTGTGTGGCCTCCACGTGCCTGTATGCACTCCCTACAACGTCTGGGCATGCTCCTGATGAGACGACGGATGGTCTCCTGAGGGATCTCCTCCCAGACCTGGATCAGGGCATCGGTCAACTCCTGGACAGTCTGTGGTGCGACATCGCGTTGGCGGATGGTACGAGACATGATGTCCCAGAGGTGCTCGATTGGATTCAGGTCTGGGGAACGTGCAGGCCAGTCCATAGCATCAATGCCCTCGACATACAGGAACTGCTGACACACTCTGGCCACATGAGGACGAGCATTGTCATGCATGAGCAGGAACCCAGGGCCCACTGCACCAGCATATGGTCTGACAATGGGTCTGAGGATCATCCCGGTACCTAATGGCAGTCATGGTACCTCTGGCTAGCACGTAGAGGTCTGTGTGGCCCTCCAAGGATATGCCTCCCCAGACCATCACTGACCCACTGCCAAACCGGTCATGCTGGAGGATGTTGTAGGCAGCAGAACGTTCTCCACAGCGTCTCCAGACTCTCTCACGTCTGTCACATGTGTTCAGTGTGAACCTGCTCTCATCTGTGAAGAGCATAGGGCGCCAATGGCGAATCTGCCAACCAAGATGTTCTCTGGCAAAGGTCAATCGGGCTGCACGGTGTTGGGCTGTGAGCACAGGCCCCAATTGTGGACGTCGGGCCCTCATACCATCCTCATGCATTCTGTTTCTCACTGTTTGAGCAGAAACCTGCACATTAGTGGCCTGTTGAAGGTCGTTTTGTAGGGCTCCGGCAGTGCTCCTCCTGTTCCTCCTTGCACAAAGGACCAGATAGCGGTCCTGCTGCGGGGTTGTTGTCCTCCTGCGGCCCCCTCCATGTCTCCTGGTGTACTGGCCTGTCTCCTGGTACCTCCTCCATGCTCTGGACACTGTGCTGGGAGACACATCAAATCTTCTTGCCACAGCACGCATTGATGTGCCATCCTGGATGAGCTGCACTACCTGAGCAACTTCTGTAGGTTGCAGATACCGCCTCATGCCACCTCTAGTGGTGAGGGCACTAGCAAAATGAAAAACTAACCAAAGATCGGCCAGAAAAGATGAGGACAGGCAAATGGTCTGTGGCCACCACCTGCAAATCCATTCCTTTTATAGGGGTTGTCTTGCAAATTGTCTAATTTCCACCTGGTGGAAATTAGACAATTTACCAAAAGGTGAAATTGATTCACAAATCAGTGTTGCTTCCTAACTGGACAGGTTGATATCTCAAAAGTGTGATTGACTTGGAGCTACATTGCATTGCTTATGTGTTCCCTTTATTTTTTTGAGCAGTGTAGTTGGGAATGGGAGGGGTACGAACATTTCAGGGCACCTTAAGGCAGAGCTACACTTCGGGCTGTCCTCATCAACTGAAGCCACAGGGGGACGATAATCAGGTACAGATTATCCTTTATTTTGAATGAGTTCGGAGCTCAAGATAAAGCCCTCGACCCCACCCCCCATCTTTAAATCTGAACAGCCTGTGTTGACAAAGACTAGTTCAGTCCCCAAATGCAGAGCCGCCTCTTTGTCTTTGCATCCTTAAAATAATCAAACTTTAATGGCTTTTAAATATGTCCATCAGCACAGAGATGCTTTTGAGAAATGGACATCACTCCACAACGGTATAATGTACATTAGCCTGATGTGGTGTATGTTCGTTGTACCTGTCTTCTGCTCGGTAATGGGGGTGGTTGCCAGAGGGACAGTCTTCATGTCAAAGGGCCTCTCCGAGGGCTCCAGGGTGTACTGGTGAAGGGACTTCTCCAGGCCAGGGATGGACACTGAAAGACCTGAGAGCACCACAAATGGAGAAGAAATTATCACCAGACATCAGCAGAATGTAGGGAAATTTTGGCCTAGGCTTGTGGGATCATTTGAAGTCACAATTGTGAGGATTTAGATACAAAGAAATTTCCTTTTAGATCACTTTGATCGCTGCTGTGTTTTAAGTCAAAAAACAATCATGATCACCATCAACCAATATTCAAATTATTAATTTTTTTAAGCTGCACATTTTAATGGTTACTCTCTCTAGTAAAAATAATACAAATTTTAGCATTTTACATCTTCACCACCTTCTTCCAAATGTGAAAGAAAGTGGAGGGTGGCAACAAGTTTGAAACAGAAAATAAAATAAAAATTGCTATAATCATCAAGCAGATATGGTACAACAGGCGCATCAAAAAAACTTTACTAACAGATATTTCAACATGAGTAGCTAAATCCCAGGATATGACCTGTTTTCTTTTACTCAGCAGTAGGAAAGGTGCCAAGTTAACAGCACTGGCATTTCATGTTGAATGCATTTCTTGCCCAAACACTACTGTAATTACCACTAATCACTCTAGGTGTCAATAAGTCAAACAAAAAGATTATCTTCAGGACTTGACCTGATGCATGCTCAATAATCTGGGTAAGGAAATCACAGAAAATTGAATCAGTTCAACTGGACACAACATTACTCTTCAGGGCTGTTAATATAAGCCACAGAACATGAAGTGAGAATGAGTCTGAGAGCGAGAATGTCCTGGGAGCAAGGAGAGAGTCTAACCATTGAAGATGTAGGCAGCATTGAGGGCCTTTTGCTTTTGCTGAAGCACGTTCATGTAGAAGGTTGCTCTGTCGCGCACCTCGTCGTCACTGTCCATCATACACCTGTGAAAGTGCATGTACACATGTTTGTAGGATGCACATTTTATATATATATATATTCACTCAAACAAGTACATATATATTTTTGTATGCATACAAAGGGTTGCATATAACAACAGATTATCGTAAACTTTAAAATATATTGTATGTTTTAAATTGTAATGAATTACTAAGTCTATAGATACTAAATTATTCATTAAGAAGCCAACATTAAACAGCTGTCTTTAAATGTGCCCCTATTGGCAAAATTACTGACAAATGAAATTTTCTAACTGCGTGTCATCGCTTAAACTTAACTGAGGCAAAAGTTTTGATTCAGAATTTCTAAGCACTTCATTTGCAATTTTACACATATTGAAACTAGATTTCCTTTCTTAATATATTTGGGCTAAGTCAGTTGTAATGAATTAATCAAAAACTGAGTACCTCTGCATGAGAACCAGCACACTAGGCAGCAGATCATCATTCTGGGCTCCAAATTTAGCCAAAGCACTAACTGCAGCTAAAGGAGTAAGAGGGGAGAAGGGGGGGTTAGATGTGGTTGGCCTTTTGCGTTATTACTCTGAAGTCAGCAACTTTATAGAGACAGGTGGGGTTTTTGAAGGGGACGGACATCTTTTTCTTGTTAGGCTTGATGGGAATGAGTAGGACAATGGCCTTTTTCAGACAGTAAGCGACACTCCGCCTGAGTACCCGCTTGGATCTGTGGTGTCTCAATGTGTTCCTCTTGTGAATAGACAGGCAGACAAGCGCTCTGCGAGTAAATGTCAGGCACGCGATGTGTGGTAACCATGGAAATGGCTACTGTGCACTACTGAATCCCTGTTGGACCGGTACAACTGTATTTTCTTTAGAAGCTATAGCAACATATTAAAATACATCTTCAAGTAATATCTATCTGCCTATAAAAACAAACAGCAGAGATTCTATACAGGCTTTGCTGAGTTGTTTAAAGGATGTCAAAACATGGATGGAGTTAAATTTCCTGAAACTAAATCAAAATAAGACTGAAATTATTGTATATGGACAGCCTGATCTGCTGGATGGTTATGATAGTGCTCTTGGCCCTTTAGCTTCCTACAGTCACTCTTCTGTTAGGAATCTTGGGGTGATTTTTGACAGCTTTTAACTTTGACAAACAAATAAGCTCAGTAGTCAAAACAAGTTTTTTTCAATTAAGACTTCTGGGAAAAGTAAAGGCCTATCTCCCTCCAAATGATCTTGAAAGGGTAATTCATGCATTTTTTACCTCTCGTTTAGATTATTGTAACTCATTGTATGTTGGCGTAGCTCAGTCGTCGCTTCGTTGCCTGCAGCTTGTACAAAATGCAGCTGCTCGCCTGCTGACAGGAAAGAAGCGACGTGATCACATAACGCCTGTACTGGCCTCCCTTCATTGGCTTCCTGTCTGTTTTAGGATCCAGTTTAAGATATTATTACTTGCTTTCAAGTCTTTAAATGGGCTGGCACCATCTTATTTATCTGAGCTAATACATTATCCTACACCAGTCAGAGCACACAGGTCAACAAACCAGATGCTCTTACATGTTCTGAGATCCAGGCTTAAGAATAGGGGCGACAGAGCCTTTGCAGTTGCTGCCCCTGATCTCTGGAACAACTTACCAGTACACATAAGATCTGCTCAGAACCAAGAGACTTTTAAATCTTGGTTAAAGACCTACCTCTTCTTGCTGGCATTCAATTCAAGTTGAGTTTGACACCGTGATTTTATTGTGGAAATATACTTTTACTCTTGTTTTATTGTTTACATTTTAATTTCTTTATTTTACTATGTCTTTTTTACATATATTTTTATATTCATATGTGTTACTCATTTTATATTGTATTTTAAGTTTGTGCAGCACTTTGGTTCAACTGTGGTTGTTTTAAATGTGCTATATAAATAAACTTGACTTGACTATTGAAAGAGTCTATAAATAACATAACTACTACATTTCAAATTAGTTCAGTTAATTAGTTTACTAGTGAACTGAGTTGAGTTTAGTTGGCGATATGTAACTGTCTAGAAAACAGTTACCGATGTTAGGGAACTCACACATGGCGAGGATCAGTCTCTTGTCCATTTTGTGGGATGACACTGCGGATTTCGTAGAAAAAGGTTCAAGACAATTTAACTCTGGCAGCGGGCGTGCATGTGCATGAGACAACCACGACAGTTTGATGGGATTGCGCCCGCTTGTTGTTCTGCCTGACAGATTGCCCACACCTCCCTACCTGCCCGCTCTCCTGTCACTGAAAATGAATTACTTAGGCGTGTCATCGCTTCCCGTCTGAAAAGACCATAATACAGATCATGGAACACCAAGACTGGTGGGACAAAAAGGTGTCTGAGCTGACAGATATCGACTCTATGACACTGAAACTTTAAACCAAGACCATAAAATTAATTGATTAAGGCTCGAAGACAGTTCGACCTTGGCTCATTTGCAAGGAGCAGAAACCATAAACACAAAAAACACCCCTCCCCATTCACCTGCACGGACGGCTTCGCTTTCCAGCACCACACGGTTGAAGATGAAGCGGATGTATTTGGAAGGCGAAGGGGTGCGGGGACCCTCTTTGCCCAGCAAGTGCAAGATCTTAGTGGCTAGCACCGTGTGCTCGCAGTCCTCGATGAACTCACACAGGTGGGCAAGGCCAGTCTCTTTGCTTTCAGGGTTCTCCTCGATAATGCTGATGATGCAGTCTACAATGGCCCGCTTGTACTCAAAGCCACCCTGCAGGAGATGGGATTAAATATCACTGGGAGTTTTATGCATGCAACTGTGAAGCAACAATTTGTGAAGGCAATATCATCACATTGGGACCCATATAGAAGTTATGACATGATAATAACAATGGTAATGATGATAACCATTGACGACAGACATTGTAATGGCATTGTATATGGAATAATGTGTGGACACACAATCTGTGTGTTCAGAATCTATTCTTTTAATTCCCATGGTAAGTTTTTCCAAGGGTGTGACATATTGCACTTGCTGACATACTGATGACGGTGTGGGATGCTCCTAGTACAGCTGACAAGGACTTGATCTCCTCAGAGCAAAGACAAAAGTCTGAACAGGGAGTGTGTTTTAAGACCAGCAGTGAACTCACATCATCTCTAAGCATGTTGGAAAGGAAGTTCATCATGACGCTGTGCTTCCTGGGATATTTCTGACAGAGGGCACTGATAGCCTGCACCACCACTACCTGAAATACACAAAGATCAGGGACATCATTAATAAAACACAAAACAACGAAAGTGTTCATGATTTGGATATTCCTGGATTAGCCGTTATTTTAGACAGACCAGGGAAGAAGTATCCAAAAGGACATCTGTTTGCATTTGAATCTGAAGAATTGTAATGTATGCTTGCACAGAAGAGTCTGAGATCAAATCATCTACCATTTGAAGGGCAGCACCTCGTTCATTAAACCATGCTGATGTCATATGCTTATGTATAAGCATTTTTTTTCTGCCTTTTCAAATGAGGATTTGAAAAACAAAGTTCAAACAAACAAAACTGCCTGACCTTGAACTCATCTGAGATCTCAGAAACGAAGGAGGAGATCTGTTTCATGAGTCGGTCCACACTACTCTCACTGCCAGTCTTCAGCAGAGTGGTGATGGCCAGCGTGGCGATGCTGCGGTTTGAGTCTGTGATCAGGTTCTCCAGGTCCAGGTTGCATGCAGTCACTGCTGATGGATGCTTCATTGCCACCTGGTGGCCACACAAGGTAACAAGGTTGTAGTTGCAAATTCCGTATTACAATAGCTCATCTACTTTATTGGCTGAATAACTTTTTACATATAAATTTAACTTGATAGGTTGCTCACAAAGAAACACGCCTGACAGAATACAACATTATGAAACGAACAGAGTTGCAGCATCGCATTTGTCAACTTTTACAAATAGCCAAAAACGGAAATAGTTGGCCTTTGTTGTACAGTTCTTGCGAATCATGCGAATATTGGACTCTCACTATAGACGAGTTTTCCCGCCCATTACCTAGGGCACCGGGGTGGGTGCATTGTTCTTCCGGTCTTAACATCCGTAGCCGGATGTAAACATGCAAGCCTAGATCTGCGATAGCTTTAACAACATTAAAAACGGACATTAGAAAATAAAAAAATGGTTCAGGGACACATTGTGCAGTGTGTGACTGTACTAATACACGGAAACGCCTGAATGAGTGGTTGGATAGAGTGTGTTGCCCATCGACCTGCCACAAAACGGCAATGTCCCTGCATTCCATTGTTTTCCTTCCACAGAAAAGCAACAGCAGATTTCGAATCACGGATGTGGTTGAAGGCTTTGAATTTGAAGAAGCCACCGAGAAACGTCTTTGTTTGTTCCCATCACTTCATTGCCAAAAAGCCAACCAAAGAAAACCCTTTCCCTGAACTGTGGTAACTAGGTAGCTACTCGTTACACCGGAAAAGAAAAGCATAGGGTCACCCGAATGCAGAAATGGGACCGGAAGTCCCGCGTAAACTTGTCTATAAAAATGTAATGCAGTTTTGGGGCAATATAAGTGGCATGATAATGCAGCAACACACTACAAAAATTATACCTCATTTACCCTGCTGGGAAATCTAATTCAGCAGCAGTCCTTTAGAGTACTGCATTAAAATATAACGAGAAAGACATCATAAGGAAACACAAGTAGTGTAGGACCAACGGGCTGTGTCTGTATGCGTGTACCTTGTTGAGGGTCCTCACTGCAGCATATCTCAAGGCTGCTTTGGGAGAACTGCAGAAGAGCTGCAGCACTGCAGAAAAACACAGACATCCCATTAGATTGTTAAAATCCCAAATCAATCTTATAAGACGAGACTTATTAAGACAAAGACGGCATTAGGAAAAAGCCAACAAATCCTACAAGCTAATGATAAACATTAAGTAAAATTATTGTTGGGTGACATTTGTGACATCCCAAAAATCAAAGAAGCAAGGTTTGTGCTTTCAGGCAAGACAGACTCCCAGACACACTGAGGAATGGAACAAATCTGATGTTGCAATGATGGACTCACCAGAGACGGCGGGGGCCAGCTCCCTGGCGGTACAGTTGGGCATATGCACAATGGCAGAGGCAGCTTCATACACCACCATCTCATTCTTGTTCCTAAGGCAGCTCTCAATGAAGTCAAACAGAGGGCTGTCATGGCTGCAGACACACACACACACAGAGCAAAATATTTTGAACGGAGTATGGTGATAATGGCTTACTTGGGACAGCAATAATACAGGACTTTTGACATGCTTTAGCACAGTACTGCCACTACAGCCATTTTTCAAGGTTTCTTTTAAGTCTGAAAATTGGGCTCTTGTTTTAACATTCAAAATAAATATCACATTCAGTTCATCAAAACATTCAAGGACACACACACATACACACACGCACACACACTTGTCCTAATACTTTTAATAACTTATCAATAAAATTTTAAAATTGCAGATGCCCCAAATCTGAACATCCATTTTAATAATTTAGTTGGTCTGCCACTGTTTTAGCCATGCTTACATCTGAATACTTTGTTTGTCATACTGTACAATGGTAAAACTAACAGTTAGCCATGCTTGTTTGCAATAAAAGAAACTGGTGGCAGTACTTAGGCGGGTATACAGATGGTTATCTGGAGTAGTGCAGATCCACTTACCCTCCCTCTGTCTCCTCCAGCAGTTTACTGGCAATCCGGATCAGCATGCAGTAGGCAAAGGGAGACTTGAGGCCAGACTTGGTGAACTTGTTGAGCATCTTGGACACTGCCAGGCGGTCATTCTTCCTAAGGTGGTACAACAGGCCCAGGGCATGGTACTGGAGGAGAGGAAAGATGGGCATGTGCGCACACTGAATCACATACACACAAGCACAGGTCGGCTTTGTCCTTTTACATAATACCTCTTCACTAACTTGATTAAGTATGTGTAAAATGTGATCTTACACAAACTTCATTAATACACCGTTATGGACTTATATTTAAGGCCAGTAAAGGCATTTTGATTAATACACCTATAACGGTTTAAAATATTCTAAAATTTATTCTGAAAGTTCTTGTGTGTGTTGGCGACACTAACCTGGACCATGATATTGTCGCTAGATGCAGCCTCCTGGGCCTCGTTCACCCAGCGCTTCACCACATCGTAGCTCATCTTCACCATGTGCTAATGACACACAGAAACAAGATGGGACTCGATTACCCACAAACCACTGAACATCTGCATATAAAACTAGTTATAGGTCATCATATTTATTCGGGCAGTTGTGTAAGCATAAATGATAAGGGGGAGGAACCATTTGCCTCAGTAAAAGCACACTCCATCAAAATGAGCTGCCTTAAGTGGGCATATGTTGCAAAGGCATGTTTAATGTTTCACAGCCATTGTACGCATTTTCATTTTTGTAACGGTTATTGTAACTGGATATCATTTTACACCCATCTTTATTTATTTAACCTACACCCATCTACAGGACATTTGAATGGGTTTCTCCTTATTCTTCCCTGTACTCTCCTTCCCCACACAATTCAAAGTTGCAGCTTTATGAGCTCACAACTTGACACCCTGACAATCTAATACATCACATAAATGTTTGTAGGGAATCTTGAGCTATCCAAAGTCTTACCAGAGAGGAAACCAGTGCTGAACTGGAAACACTGGGCACCTTGTCAACGATAGCCTGCTTCATGTACCTCTCAATGGCCTGCAGCATTGTGGTCTGTGGAAGACATTCATCAAATGGTGCTTTATTTTCCAGAGCAGAAAGGAGGTTAAGAGGGGAGACAACAGCAACGCAGCCCTTACATCAGTGATCCTGCAGAGAGCTCTGATGGCCGGTCCTCTGTACACATCCTCCTTGCCAGTCATGTCTTTGGTCAGGCTACAAAACAACACACAGTCATTTATACTTTTTTATTTTTATTCCTACTTATTTGGTCTTATTCATTTATTGTTGTTACCTCCTTTGCTCATGTGCTTTGGTCTTTTTCTTATTTTTGCCTTGTCTGGTTTTATTTCTTTTGTAAAGCACTTTGTAACATTAAGAAAAGTGCTATATAAATAAAGTTATTATTATTCATTATTATTATTATATCAATTAGGCATTAGATTTATCATAGATATTCTTTAGTAAGGAAACCTACTTGCTTCATTGACATTGTGTGAAAACACTTTAAAGGAAACACATATTTACAACACAAAAACGTTAAAAAAAATAAATTAAAAAAAATCGAAACTTTTTGGGATAATGTTAAGTGGAAATGTCTATGCGTGCTCAATAATCCCGGTAAAATCACAGGAAGTTGAATCAGTTCATCTGGACAACATTTATTGAGAGAAATGTTTCATCACTCATCTAATTGACCTCTTCAGTCTCAACTGACTGCAGGCATCCTCACCCTTATAAACAACACAGTGGCATAACAACTGAAAATGATGGGTTTCATATGCTGCTAGTGGAACTGATCACAGCCACGGAATCAGCGGTCCGTAAAAACCAACATCACGGACCCAGAAGCGGAGCAACTGCAGACGAAAGTTTCAGCCTGCCTCAGCAATGCGAAGGCTCCACCATCCGGCATCACCAGAGATGAGAGGAAAGTTCTCACGACTCTCAATAAGGACAATAACATCATCATCCTTTTGGCAGACAAAGGCAGATGCCCTGTTGTATTAAACCAGAGAGTTTATCATGAGAAATTTATGAAGCTACTTAGTGACATGAATACTTATGAGCCCCTGAAACAAGATCCAGGCAGTGGTTACAAGAAAAAAGAAAGAAGAAAGCCACTTTATTTTGTCATTGTAGGTTACAATGAAATTGTAGGTTACAGTGAAATTTGTTTTCTGCATTTAACCCATCCTATTGTATAGGAGGCGAGCAGTAGGCAGCTGCAGCGCCTGGGGACCAATTCCAATTCTTTTTCCTACTGCCTTGGTCAGGGGCACAGGCACAGTATTAACCTTAACATGCATGTCTTTTTGGTGGTGGGAGGAAACCCACACAGACCCGGGGAAAACATACAAACTCCACACAGAAAGGAACTGGGCTGGCCTCGGGTTCGAACCCAGGACCTTCTTGCTGTGAGACAACAGTGCTTAACCACTGGGCCGCTGTGATAGATTGTCTGAAGCTGTTAGAACAGGACAATGCTATTGACAGAATGTTGTACCATAGATTATACCCATGGGATGCTACACCTAG
Organism: Lampris incognitus; assembly: GCF_029633865.1. NCBI lineage: Eukaryota > Metazoa > Chordata > Actinopteri > Lampriformes > Lampridae > Lampris > Lampris incognitus. The sequence goes on from NC_079213.1 coordinate 12,434,495, forward strand.
TCTGCCATTACAGCCTATTGTTTGTATGATTAATTCAGTGACCTATAACATCGCTAAGTCTCTGGCATCTGTTCTTAACCCGTTGGTAGGCAGTACTGAACATCACTTTCAGAATACTATGGATTTTGTGAATAAAGTGAGGGACATCATTATGGAGGGGGATGAAACAATGGTGTCTTATGACGTTACGTCTCTCTTCACGTGCGTTCCTGTTGATGAAGCAGTGGAGGTAGTCCGTATGAAATTACAAAACAACCCCATCCTTAGCAATAGGACCATCCTTAACAATGACCAAGTGTGTCTGCTCCTGAAGCCGTCTTTGGTCCACGTACTTCACATACAGGGGGCAGTACTATAGGCAGAAGCATGAGTGTGCCATGGGTTCCCCAGTTTCACCTTTAGTGGCCGACTTGTTTATAGAGGAAGTGGAAAAGAGGCTTTGATGACCTAGCCATTGGTTCAGACTTGTGGATGACACCTGGGTTAAAATTAAATCTCAGAATGTACCACATCACCAACCACATTAACTCTGTGGACAACCATATCAAGTTCACCAGGGAGGATGTGAAAAAGGACAGGCTAGCCTTATTAAGACTGTGAAATTGCAATTGGTGATGGGGGACATTTGATTGTTGATGTTTACCATAAACCAACACATACTGATCAGTACTTAAGGTTTGACTCTCATCATCCACTGGAGCACAAACTAGGAGTCATCGTGCCACCGAGCTGACAATGTCCTCACCGACACAGCGGCTGGGGAAGGGGAGAAATCCCACATTAAATAGGCCCTGGTTAAGTGTGGTTATCCCAACTGGGTGTTTGTCAAAGCCAGGAAGACATCCAAACAGTGCACCAGCCAATCGAAGAGAGAAGGACAACAGCTGTCTAAGCGTAAACCAGTGGTAATTCCGTATGTGGCAAAAGTTTTAGAACAGTTGAGACGTGTATTTTCTGAATATCTCGTCTCAGTTGCTTTCAAATCCCAACGCATGCTTCGCCAGAAATTGGTCCACCCCAAGGATCGGGTTCCCCGGCACAAACAGAGCAATATAGTATATGCTGTTAAGTGCCGGGAGGATTGTCATGACTTGTACATCGGGTAAACCAAACAGATGCTGGCCAAGAGGATGACACAACACAGAAGAGCTAATGCATCAGGCGAGGACTCCACAGTCTACAGTTAGGATAACCATACTTAACCTACACCCATCTACAGGCCAGTGGCCACTCTTTCAAGGATGAGGATGTGCACATCCTTGATAGGGATGAATGCTGGTTTGAACGGGGAGTCAAAGAGGCCAGGAAGAGAGAACGACCATCACTGAACCAAGGGGGGGGGGGTGCCTAAGAGTATAACTGTCGCCATCTTACAATGCTGTGATTGCAAACATTCCCAAATCCTCTGTGTATAGTTCACATGGCCATTGCAACTCTTGTGAATGATTTTTTGATTTTGATATACGTTATTAATTCCCATGGGGAAATTATTCTCTGAAAACAAAACCATATCGGTCTACCCCTACCAAAATGTCTTGGTATCACAACAGATAATGCTTCTAACAACCATAAGGCTTTTGCGGACTACACCTGGATACCCTGTTTTGGCCACAATCTGCATGTCAGTCAAGAGAGCCATAGACACTGATCATGTGGCAAGCTGTCTTTCCCGACTCTGCAAGACTGTCTCTGGCTTCTCAAGATCTAATAAGATATCAAGAGAAATCTTTAAAGCTGCCACAACATACACTAATTCATGATGAGCCCACCTGATGGGGTTCCACCTATGATATGGTGGATCGATTTTCTGAGCAGCACCAAGCAGTCTCTGCTGTTCTGGCTGAGGACAGAAAGAAGTGGCACCTGATGCCCAGAGACACAGACATGACAACTTTGGAAACAGTGAGGGATGTCTTGACTCCACTCCATGATTTCACAGATGCCCCAAGTGGCAAGAAAGAAATTACTCTTATCAGTCCTGCCACTCATGTGGAAGATAAGAGCCTGCCTGAAAGAAGAAGAAGGTGACAGTCCACTAGCGCTGGAAATGAAGCAGAGAATTAGAGAAGACTTGGAAAAGAGATATGATGAGCACAAGCTGAAGATGACACTAAACATCTCCACTTTCCTAGATCCAAGATCTAAGAGCACTTTTGTTACTATGGAAGAGGAAGTGAAAAGGGAACTGCTCCTAAAAGTTGAGACAGTTAAGCTTCCTAGGGAGCACACTCAGGAGCAACAAGAAGACTTGGAGGACAATAGAGGAGCAGCTGCTGCAGCAAAGAAAGAAGTGATCTAAAAAGTTTGCTTTGCAGTATCACATCAGAAAAGAAGGGGGCAGATAGTTCTGGAACAAGACATGATTCTTCCACACCCACAACACCAGTGGATAAACAGTGAGATCGTAGACTAAAAACAATTAAGAGACATCAGCCCTGCAGAGGATGCCCTGACTTGGTGGAGTCAACATGAGGCACACCTGCCCATCCTGGCTCACTTTGCAAAACAGTATCTGTGTATTTTAGCATCAAGCTGTGCATCTGAACATGTCTTACAGGGGTGGGCAATCTTATCCAGAAAGGGCCGGTGTGGGTGCAGGTCTTTGTTCCAACCAAGCAGTTACACACCTGTGTCTCCTAATCAAGTTCCTCAGCAAAAACTCTACTGGCTGATTAGTGGGGGGTCAGGTGTGCAACTGCTTGGTTGGAACAAAAACCTGCACCCACACCGGCCCTTTCTGGAAAAGATCGCCAACCCCTGCGAGCATGTCTGGAAATATCTGCAGTCCTACACGTTCTGAGTGAGGAAAATGTAGACACCTTTGTTTTCTTGGCCAAAAACCTAAACAAGGCAAAGGGACTGAGTAACAAATGAAAAACAGTCAGCCACTCTAGGACTACGGTTTAGGCTGAATAGTGACAGAATACCACTAAAGCCAGTTATGCTACTATATTAGTTGGGCTATTAATGTTCTAATTTTAGTCATAGATCTCATTGTGTTGAATGTCATTTCTTATTGTTTTAATATATACAAATCTATTTTGAATTGTGACAAAGAAAAGTTGTTTAGAATTAAGATAAAGCTCAATGGCTGAGTTGACAATACTTTTCTTGACCGAGAAAAAAAAAAAGATTACACAGCCAAGATTTAGGATAGGTTAGAGGTAACTTAACGGTTTGTGATTATGCTGCTATTTTAGTTAACCTGGATTATTTTCATTTTATATTAAATGCCATTGCTTTAATTTATTTTATTCATCGTTCTAAAAGTATGTGTTTTGACTGAAAACGTTCTACAAGTTTGAAATAAAGCACAATATAATTTGAGTGTTTCTCCTTTTTTTGTTTTTTAAGTATCGGTATCAAAATTCATGACTTGGTAACGGTATCTGTATTGAAACAAATATGTTGGTATTGTGACAACACTAATCCAGATGAACTGATTCAACTTTCTGCGATTTAATTGAAAAAAAAAAACAACAAAAAAACACATATATTTCAATGGCGTATTTAAGTGCTTTATGGACAAGATGTTCTATATGAGCCCTTTCAATTCTGACAACAACAAAAAAAAGGGAGGGGGGGGGGGCAAACCATGATACATACATTAAACTAAGACCGAAAGAAAATCTACCAACCTGCTGGTAACAATAATAACATCCTCCGAGATATTTGCCATCTCTTTGATGGTCAAGTAGCACATCCTCCTCAGGGTTTGCTGAAAGGACAAAAGGCTTGTTTTTATTTTGACGCTTTGCAAATAGCAATTAAAAAAAACCAAACATAAAATTGAAAAAAAAAATGCGAACATGTAATGAGAGAATATAAGAGTAAGTCAGGGTAATTTAGAGACAAAAGGAAACCTTATCCTGATTGAGCCAAAATTAAACAAATGACAATTATTAATAGCTTACATCATTGGACTGGAAAAGTCTGGTCATGGCAAAGAAGGCTTCTGTGGCCTCTGTGGTCCCAAAGTGCTCTCCCTGCACAGATTAAAAGACAGAAACAGAGATGATTTAGTGATTTAAACAGGTACCAAGAGAGAGATGCCAACAGCTATACTGTTTTGGCAAATTCTAATCAAGACCCTGTTTGTATTGCCTAAAGTGCTTATACCTGGTTGAGGAGGTAGATAATCTTGGTGAGGATGTGAAGACATCTTCTGGGATTGATGGGTGTTTCATTGAAAATACGTGCCTGTAAATGGGAAGGTGTTGGGAATTTATTTCACCAGGCTCGTCATCTAGAATATATTTGAATAATAACAGAGGGAAAGCTGCACTATGTATTAACAAGTGAAAAGGTTACCTCTTGCAACACTGCACTCTTCTCGAGGTGTTGGAAAGGGTTTGACCCCGATCCTGCAAAACCAAACACGAAAGGTGGACGACACCTTTACATCCAAGCATATTCAACTAGCATTTGATCAAATCAATCCTCAGGCAATTTCAGCGTCAACTAATGTGACAAGAAGGCTTTAACTAGCTTTTACCCAATTTCACTGCTCTACACTTTGACAGCTATGCTAACACTGGTTAGCTTTGTAAACAAGCAACGCAACGATTTGTAGTTAGCATTAGCTGACCAAAATTGAACTTTTAACAATACCCTGACATTTGCAGGAAAAACTAAGGTTTAAAAAGAATCTTTTAAGAATGGCCCAAGTCGGTTGATGAATAACACGGACACCCGTTTCATGACCAATGACAAGCCTGCAAATTAGCCTGGCTGAAGTCAACCGTTTGAAATTGAGCTAGCTTACGTGCTAGCTATAAAAACGAGCAGCCTCCTCTTGTCAGTTCAGACATCATTCCCGTTTTCAGTGTTAATAGACTACAAAGTCATAGATCTACAATCTCACCGGATTCCTCGTCCTTCTTGTCAAATTTCTTAATCATCGCAGCAGACTGAATCACAGGGAAGAGCACTAACGTACTCAACCTCGGTCATGGGGAAAAACGACTTCCACGTAGCCGGACGGAGAGGTTCCCCTATGTCCACGTCACCGGAACACATGATAAACAGTACTACGTATCACCGGCTGGGGGCGCTGCCCGGCTGTCCGGGGAGCTGGTGACAACTGTGGCATGGGATAAAGGGTTCAAGTTTGTTGACGGCTAGAAATAAAATACCATTCGAGTTTACAAATAAAAGACACCAGGTCACTGGGCTAATAAAAAGAGTTGATGGCAGATAAAGCGGGGGTAAGTCGGTGGGAGTGGGCTGCACTGACTTAAAAGATGATAGTGCATGAATTCCTGTAAAACAAACACCCCAAAAAAACAAAAACAGAGGGGGACATTTTAATGAGAACAAGAAGGAGACTAAAATGAAATAAAGAGATGAGTTAGCGCCATGAAAATGTACAGAGTGGAGTAAGTACAGGAAAACGCCGCTGTGGGCATTTCTAATTTTCAAGATACTCAGAGCAGGTCCTGGGTGAGTGAATTTGTGCACATGCACACAGTAATATAATAAGAATATGCATTTCATTACGTTTTGATTATATGTTAGTTACTCATCAATAACAGACCGGTGCAACAATCCCAGTTTTTAGGCTTGGCCTAATCAAATCGATGGAGGGAACAAGGTTCCCATCTACATCGAGTCAAATTGATGTAGAAACCTCAGGAAGAGCAACAGAGGAGGGATCCCCTCTTCCAGGATGGACAGACATGCAATACGTGTCGAACATACAGAATACACAAAAGTAACAGAGTTGTAATGTAACATCAAAGATCACACAGAGTGAGGTAATGTAGAAAACATACAGTTAATGCGTAACATTTTTGCAAAGCAAATTTAAATGTACTGGATAATAAAACTGTAAGTTGTGCAAGGGATTTTTAGTGAATCTGTGACCATTCAAGAAGTCAGGAACCCCACAGATGCAGTCAAGAGCCGGCAGGACCCCACGCCACAAACCCAGCTCCGCTCAGTGGGGCCCTGCAGAGAGAACAGAGACTTCACATACACACAAGAGGCAGACTTCGACACATCATTCACACAGAGGGAGAAGAGAAATACCAAAGGATTGGACACAAACAAAAATAGAAAGGGTAGGCACTCACTGGTATCTGCATAGGATGCTTTATTCCATAGTGTCGCTTGTGAAAAACATTGATACAAACCATACAAATTGAACATGTATACTTTTATGGTAACACAGATGACACCTTTCCCTCTTCTGCATATTTTTGGACTGTTAAGTGATGCTGGAGAGGCCCAAGCCGTGGACATCCATTCAAAATTTCATTTTCAGACGGGCGACTGTTAGCCATATGAGAATGGTCTGGCTTGTGAAACTACAAAAATAATGGCTTTGATCAGACATGTCCAACAAATTCAGATTGTGCAAATACACAATGTTTTGGTTTCCAGTCTTCATCATGGCACACAATTCGTTTTTCTTATAAAATTAGTTTTATTTGCAGAATTTTTTTTTTATTGTTACTGAGATGTACAAAATCATGTCACAATTTACAGAACGCAGTGCAATTGGAGATTTTCTATTGAGTTGAATTGACATCATACCACAAATCAAAGAAAATCAAAATACTCTACCCAAGTTTGATATGTTTATTACTTATCATGCTTCCAGTGAGGTTACCTATATTACTCTGATACACTTACCATCGAAAATAGTTAAACTGTATTGCCATCACCATAACATAGAACAAATTGTTTTCTTCACATTCATACTGTTGAAGTATATTTCATTTTACTGATCAGATCAAAAGGACTTGCTGCTGGCACATAATCCCATTAGTTATCTCAAACTGACGTTACTGAGGTGTGAGCCCTCGCCTCACACTTTCACATTTTAACTTTGGTATTTTTACATCATTTTTAGATTTAAATTAATGCAGGTCTTAAGATTTCACCTGTCGATAAAGCTTCTGTATAACGATATAACTTGGGAAGGCTTGTATGGGCCCAAAGTCCAGTTTAGCGCCTCAGTACAGCAATGGGGGCTCCATCTCCTCAGAAAGAGTTTATAAAGTTGAAATATGAATTGAGGAAGCCAGTGGGATCTTCCAGCTGAGGATAATGGCTGATGTGTTCATCCAAAACAGTGACCGTTGACCTCTGGACCAGTTGCCTGGATCAAGAGACAGTGTTTGTTTTACTGGGGGTTTTTTTCTACATAGAAACAAAGTTATAGTGACGAGGCAGAATGATTTTTTTTTTTGGGACCCCCCTCCCTTTTTTTTCTCCCCAATTGTATCCGGCCAATTACCCCACTCTTCCCGAGCCGTCCTGGTCGCTGCTCCACCCCCTCTGACGATCTGGGTAGGGCTGCAGGCTACCACATGCCTCCTCCGATACATGTGGAGTCGCCAGTTGCTTCTTTTCACCTGACAGTGAGGAGTTTCGCCAGGGGGACATAACGCGTGGGAGGATCACGCTATTCGCCTCAGTTCCCCCTCCCCCTTGAACAGGCGCCCCGACTGACCACAGGAGGCGCTAGTGTAGCGACCAGGACACATACCCACATCCGGCTTCCCACCTGCAGACACGGCCAATTGTGTCTATAGGGATGCCTGACTAAACCGGAGGTAACACGGGGATTCGAACCCGCGATCCCTGTGTTGGTAAGCAACGGAATAGACCACCATGCCACCCAACAATGGATGAGATGAGGTGTACATTTTCTCAAATACCACACACTGCACAGTGGTCTGTGTGTTCGGTTTAAGTGGTTGTTTAAATCCCAAATATTCTTTCTTTTATGTTTGCAAATGTGCTCAACAAATATACCTGAAATGAATGCAAGTTTAATCAACTGACATCGTTTAGTTGAGTGGAATGAGTGACCGCATATACATATCTCATGATTTTACAGGAAATCATGTTTGCTGATGGAGGTTTAGACCAAATCGTCCAAACTTGGCACTCACTGGTAAAGACGAATGAACTGGGGATGAGGGTTGACTGGGTCCAAGGGTCCATAGATCATGTGTACTGAAAAAACAGAGGGAGGAGAGGAAGCAGGGAGGAGGGGATCCAGGGAAGGAAGCTGAGAGATGACAGAGGGGGAAACTGGCAAGTCTTCGCTTCTTATTTATGAAAGACTGCTCCTTTCTCACATACAGCCACATACTGTCATCCACCCAACCACCAAATCCTCCATTTTCACTAAATGATAACTTGATCTTCTACAAGCCAGCTGGTACAGACTACAGATGGAAGGGTAAGAATGAACTGTGTATTTAATTCATAAGGTTATAGGTTTTATCTAACAAGAAACCTACTGCAACCTTCACATGAATGAATTCACCTTTCTACTGTATCTTAGATGACTTCCGCGTCAGAGTAAGAATCTTTGCACATGTATGAATGCGCGCACACACACACACACACACACACACACACACACACACACACACACACACACACACACACACACACACACACACACACACACACACACACACACACACACTAGGTAAAGGATCACAGATGGGCTGAGAGGCTGCTCCTTACAGGCTAAGCAGCTTAGCCTCAGACTTGCTAGCTGAGACTGCTGGGGGTAATACCTCCACAGCAAGTATGTGGCCCAGACAAGACCACATCAGCCTCCCCACTGGGCTTTCCTCATGCGACGACCGAGTGCGGTACAACAGGATAATATGATTGTGGGATACTTACATGGAATGAAGGTGGAGGTGAGCGCACCCACCCATCTCTCTTTGTGTTTCAATCTCTGATTGATGTACTGCAGAATACTGCACATGAACAGACGGAGAAAGAGATCACAAAACCACGAATCAGATATAAATAATGGATGAAGAATAGGATGATATACACCCAAAACACACACACACAAACACAGTGTGTTCACGCTTGGTGACCGCACCTGTCCAAGACCAAGTTCCCATCGTTGTAGCGCAGGCCCGTCCACATGTCCCAGAACTCAGCATCAGTTGGCTGAGTGTAAGGACCAAACACCTCGGAAATCCTACCACAGAGTCAGGACAGAGGGGCAAATGTAAAAGAGAAACAACAACAATGACAAAAATTGAGAACTTCATGCATTTATTCACAAGCTGTCTGTAAAGAATTTTAAACCAAAATGTACCACCCATGTGGAGGGGAAATGACCCATAAGTTCAACTTTCAATACAGAGTAGTATGAATTATTATTATTTATCTTTTTATTACTTTTTACGTATTTTTGTCAACTGTGGATACAGTTCCTTCATGTATTATAACATTATATATTATAAATTGAAGACCAGGGATAATTTGAGAGAACATCTCACTAACATTGTGTATTTACTGAGACGAACTCACATCCATGTCGCATTAACGAAGTCCCCTAAGCAACAGATGACGTATATATTAATGTCATTCAAGAACATCAATCCATTGTATTTGCACATTTATTAATACTTACCCTTTTGAAAAGAGCATATAGTTGGTGAGACGTGTCAGAACGGGCGACAGAAAACTATAGTCCTTGAGAAGCTTTGGGACAGATTGAAAAATCGGTTAGTGTCTATAGGAAATTTGCAGTTAATTAACTCAGCTGAGTCCAACACAAAGCTGTGGCGTTAGCCATGTTTAATATTTAACAATGGAATAGAACCAGTTATGTTGAGGAAACTGAAGAGAGCATGTTGACTTACTGTCTGCAGTAGTCTTGGATAGTGCGTTTCAGGGAATAATCCTGTTGGAAAAACAGTGAGAAAATATGACATGACAAGCAAACCCAGACCTTCATATAATGTCTCATTTTAAGTTATTTTTTCATGTGCATTTCAAAGACCCTGCCACAGAAATTGCCCATCAGTAGCAGTGAACAGTTCATTTAGATCTACTACTACTACTACTACTACTACTCTCAGCTGCTCCCGTTAGGGGTCGCTACAGGGGATCCTCCGTTTCCATCTTTTCCTGTCCTCTGCATCTTCCTCTGTCACACCAGCCACCTACATGTCCTCCCTCACCACATCCATAAACCTCCTCTTTGGCCTTCCTCTTTTCCTCTTCCCTGGCAGCTCCATATTCAGCATCCTTCTCCCAATATACCCAGCATCTCTCCTCCACACATGTCCAAGCCATCTCAATCTTGCCTCTCTTGCTTTGTCTCCAAACCATCCAACCTGAGCCGTCCCTCTAATATACTCGTTCCTAATCCTGTCCTTCTTCATCACTCCCAAAGAAAATCTTAGCATCTTCCTATATGCATGTCAGAGTGAGGTGCCGGGCTGGCTAAGTCAAAGCAAGACGTGAGTCAATTCAAACTCCATCACCTGTTGTTTTTTTTTCTCCCCAATTATATCTGGCTAATTACCTCACTCTTCTGAGCCGTCCCGGTCGCTGCTCCACCCCCTCTGCCGATCCAGGGAGGGCTGCAGACTACCACATGCCTCCTCTGACACATGTGGAGTCCCAGCCGCTTCTTTTCACCTGACAGTGAGGAGTTTCACCAGGGGGATCTAACACGTGGGAGGATCACGCTATTCCCCTCAGTTCCCCCTCCCCCCCAAACAGGTGCCCCGACCGACCAGAGGAGGTGCTAGTGCAGCAACCAGGACACACCCACATCTGGCTTCCCACCCACAGACACGGCAAATTGTGTCTGTAGGGACAACTGACCAAACCGGAGGTAACATGGGGATTTGAACCGGCGATCCCCATGTTGGTAGGCAACGGAATAGACTGCTCCATCACCTGTTTTAATTTGAATGTGAGCCTTTATAAGATTGAAATTACTTCTGAATGGAAACACTCAATAAAAGAGGAGTATGTGTGTGGATCCTGGTGTCTGGGCTTCACTGTTTGCAAGTGAACTGTTTACATTTCAAAACATTGTCCCTCCTCCATCTTTGGGCTGGCACATAAACACCCAGAGTAATGAAAAGAAAACAATATGAACAGTGAAAAGAGACAGCACTGTACCTCCATTGGACAGACAGAGACTGTTGATGGTCAGGTGACCTGTTCGGTTCTGGTCACTCCTAGTGTGTGTGTGTGTGTGTGTGTGTGTGTGAGACAGAGACACAGCGAGAGAGAGAGAGAGACAGAGAGAGTTGTTGAAAGATATAATTACAAGCCATGCTCTGATGAAGGCCTGTAGCAGTAGGCCGAAACGTTAGCATGTTTTGCTGGCTAAAATAAATTGGTGAAAATGAGGCACTGTTCCTGTCCTTTTTCAAATTGGTGAGTGCTACCCTACATCCTTGGATGTGGTTTTTGAAGTATAATTACAAGCCAGTTTGTCAAATTACTTTCCAAATTTGCAAATGTTACACTCAATGTACGTAGAGCATGCACTCAATCACATACACACACACACAAACACACACACACACACACACCTGTAGAGCAGTTCTAGGGCCACAGTGTCTCCGTAGTCGTGGGACAGCAGGTTGACCCTCTGGTCAACCAGTCCCAAGTGGGCTACCAAGGCTTCCACCACACTGGCCTGCTCAAAGATGGAGTACCTGTGGGGGCGCTATGATACGCAGGCAACCAGGCCAGTGGGGTTATGGATGGAGGCATAGAGGGTGGGGTGGGGGTATGAGGCATGAGGAGGTATAAAGTAGTGGACACGGAGTGTGGAAATATACAGAGGAGGAGGACACAAAGAGCAGGAGGGCAGACGGGGATTGGCAGGGAACAGAGAAATTATATAGCACGTATATGTGGAAAGACAGTTGCCAGGACGCACAGCTAGATGCACGATAAAAATTGTTTTTTGTTCTATTAATGGACCACATTATATGATATCAGAGAACCTGTCCGGGTGTTGAAACAGTTTAAACTCACAGGTTTGTCGCTGAAGCCAAACCCCAAGAAATCCAGTGCTATGACTCTGTGGAAGCGCTGGGAAAGTGGCTCCCAGATCTGAGGAAAAAAAATGCACAACACACACACACACACACACACACACACACACACACAGATCAGGGAGAGAGAAGTCAACAGTCCTCTTGTACACCCCTGGATTGGTTTGACTAAAGTTAACTGGCCTCTCTTCAACCCCCCCCCCCAAAGTCAGAATTAGAAGTTTTTTGACACCCACCAGAATCTGTTTGATTTGCCAAGAAATTTATCCTGGGAGACACCACAGGTCACCATTAAATGTCAATCAACAGACCAAAGACAAAATCATCAGCTGATGACATTTTTAAATCCCCCTATTTCACCCCTCCAACTAGATCCGGTTTGAGACACAAAATAGGTCATGAGTCTTTTTCTGACGTGTCCCCCACTTGATAAAATAATGTTCACATTGCACACAGAACCAGACTACATTTCAAGACTCCGGCTGTGAATGTGTCAAAACTTTTAAGAGCCGCCTAACGAGCCTAACGAGAATTGAGTACCTTGTTCCAGTCGTAACTGGAAGTAGGGAAGCCATGAAGTAAAATTATCACGTCAGAATTTCCCAAAGCACCAAAGGAGTCTGAGAGGGGAGAGAGCGAGAGAGCGAGAGAGAGAGAGAGAGAGAGAGAGAGAGAGAGAGAGAGAGAGAGAGAGACAGACAGACAGACAGACAGACAGACAGACAGAGAGAATCCCATTGACCAACACTTTAAAAGGGGGCAAGGCTTTATATATGTCCTAATGAAAAAATAATAAGGCAGACTCCTTTCCATGCAATCATCTTTGAATAAAAAAGAAAACGAAAGGTTTTCTAAAAAAAAAAAAAGAAAAAAAGGTGAGCCTCTCTTACCTCTGTAGAAAATGTTGTAGCCTCTGAAACGGAAGACCTCTCCAGCACTGTGCCACTTCTGCAGGACAGGAGACAATTGAGGAGGGGGGATGTGGAGATAGACCGCTAGCAGAGGTACGCATATCAGGCCCACATGAACCCACCATTCCCTCATCTTGAGGTCACTAGGAGGGTACTCTCAATCCAGGATCTGCATGAGAGAAAAAAAAACTGGGGTCACACATGGAAAACGCACGTCTGTTCACCGTATTGGAAATAGGAAGCTGGACGCAGTGATTCTGCACGTCAGTCGGTTGCAATAATTAGACTGTGAGAGCGCTGTAGGGCACTATCCCTCAAAACACATTATTAAGGGGAGGTTAAGGACGACTAGTCTTGCAAAGTCGTTCTTCAGTGAGTTGTCGGATACATTTCGGACACGAAAGTAAAAAAAAACCAAAAACAAAAACTGCACAGACTTGAGATCATAACGCGGTCTATTCCTCGTAGTGCTTAGCTCCAGCAGACACTTACAGAAGAGTCATTTGGACGGTCCTGGCCCAGACAGCGGATTCATTGCTGCAGAAACGTCCGGAGCCAGCAGAGGAAACGGAGACGGGTTACCTGGCAAGTCGCCGACACATTCTCTCGGAAACCACGTGATCGGCGAGGACCGGCCGATTCGCGTTCTCGGTGAGCGGCGTTCAAATGACACGACTTGGAAAATGCGCAATGTATGCACCAATGTCAATTTTAGACCCGTTAATGGGGCAACTGTTAAAAGTACTGGCATTTTAGGTTATACGTTAGGTAGAGGTAAAGGCCAAGGATAAGTAATGGTTAGTGCCGTGCGCCTGGCCGCGTAAAATCACGTGGTTTTCGAGAGTATGTTTTCTTCTTCTTTAGTTTATTAGCGGTCGGCAAACAACGATTTGGCGCATTACCGCCGCAAGCTGGAATGGAGAGCGGACCAGAAGGTAGATTAACTTAAAAAAAAAATCATATCTTCTCAATTAAGTTAGTTATTTCACAGATTTCTGAGAGGGACTGAAACCCTTTCTCAGCAGCTGCTGCACACCTTCTCCAGAAATTCCCACAACACCCAGAAATGTCCTTGCTGCATCTACAATTGACCTTTCGCAAAGTACCGCCCCAGAACGGTGCTTGTCCAATCCTACCTTAGCAACGGCCCGTCAAGCTTTCAAACACACAACAAAATGCTGAAACGGTGTGCCTATGGGATCTGCAAATCGGATACTAGATATCTGAAAAGTTTGGAGGGGGTGTCATTTTCTTTCCCCTCCCGAAACCCAGAACGCAAGAAGCGTTTGGCAGTATAGCAGACCCCATGGCCAGCTTAATCCATCCAAAATCAACAAAAATACCTGTCTGCTCCAAGCTAAGCTTGCTACTAGCTATTATTGATAGCTAATACAGCTAACCTATTATTACTGTTACTTTTACCCACACAATGCGCTGATTTCTTCCTTCATGTTTTGGTGTTTTCCGGCTACTTCCTGGATAGTTCTGAAATGCTTGACGGGCATAGCAACAGTAACTAAGGGGGGCGGGACTTTGCAAAAGGTCAATTATGTCCATTCTCTCAGATTTTCTTTCTACTTCAGCAGTACAGTTAATTTCCATTGGCAAAAAGGCCAAAAACGTCATCTAGTCCTTACAAAAGCAAAACTGAGCATGCTTCTGACTGACTTGTCCTCCTTAGCTTCTAGTCTCACATCATTCTTGTTGTTCCCCTCCATTCTTTTAGCAGCTTCAGTATACCACATTCGCCCCTCGCTGCTCTCATCTCGCCTTAATTCTTTTTGGACACTGTGCTGACCCCGTTATCACGAGTTCCCTTACAGTGCAGGTACTTTGCTTGCACTTTCTCAACTTCACAGTTTTCCACATTGCAGTTGTCCTCCTCACACCTTCTGAATCCATTACATACATGCAGCAACGTGTCCATATTCTTGTCAACAAAAACATCTGAGGGGAGAGAACGTATATTACGATTATTATTTCTTAAAGTAGTAGTCAGACAGGCATCAGCTACTGAAGTGGCCTTAGGGTCTAGTGTTGGTAAGCAGGCTGGTCTTTCTACCCCCTATAGGAGGAGTGGAATTCCAGAAGGAATAGCATCCATAACCGTGGCAAACTCCTTTGGAGCAACAGGAATGCCAAAAGTATCAAGGAATTCAGAATTGCTCAATAGCAGCCCATTATCATTGGTTTACTAGAATTATATGGTTGTTAAACCAGTTTGGATAGATGGAGGTTCTATTTTTGAACATGGTATACGGGCTATTCCAAATAAAATACAAGTTGTGTGTTTATCAGCAATCACCAATGAATTATCAAAACAACAGTGACAACACGTGGTTAGTTGTATGAGTATCCGAATGTCAAAGTAGCACCTCTTAATCAAACTAAGGCTTTAAAGTGTAAGAGGTGGGCTCCATCAGCAGACCTCCAGCTTAATGGTGTCAGATGAGACAGGGTCTCAATTTATTGACCTGCCATCGTGGTGATCAGAATGCAATGATGTATGCTGTACGAAGAAATTATCTTCGAGCTAAATAATCCTGTGATTTGATTCGCATTTTGTTACGCTGGAATTTCAAGATTAAGCTGTTTCACCTCCCTTTTTACTTCTGTCCACTAGGTGGCAGTGACAGATTTCAGTGGGATTGAGGTATTGGATAAATAAGTGAAAGAGAGTTAGTCTGGATGGCAACTGACACAAGAGTCCACTGTCTTTCTAAACACACCTTCTCTACCAGCACTGTTTCACTGGTACAGGTGAAAAAATGTCCAAATAGACAGGATATTAACCAGTGCGACAACAAAGTAGTGCAACGTCTTCTCCTCTCTCCCCCTGTGAGTGAATCTTGTCATATGTCATAGAAAACTATCTGCCATTGGACCTTCTGAATGAATATGCAAGCAAACATTAATCTCTCCTTTTTCACTGATGCTCTCAAATGCTACAGAACATTTCATTTATTATTTATTAAAAATAAATTACATATAACCACGACAAAATCATATCTTGCCTAAATATTCTACTGGGGCCGGTAACGTTCAAAACGTCAAATTTCTTGATCTCGGTTCAAGAATGAAAACCTCAACTCCTATGGTGGCCACCTTGAGTTAGGGTCGTTGAGGTCACTGTCATGACATTATACCTGACAGATATGAGCCCGGTTTTAATTGTTTTGTATCATATGTTATCACGGACAAGGTTAAAAAAAAGAGTTGTAAGACAATGTGCCAAAAAAAAAGACAAGCATACCTTTGATTTTATAGCAATGTATTAATGCTTCATTCTAATTACATTAAATAGTATATATTAGTCCTTTATTTGTACAAAATACATGCCATAATCAATCATCAGCTATGATTGCTTATGGCATGAAACAGGCTTGTACCGTCTCATAAAGAATTTACATATTTATATATATATATTATTTTATTATTTATTTATTTTTACTTATATGTGCAGCCAATGTATCTTGCATTGTGAAAATGTTATGCAAACGCACAAGAATCAAAATGACCCGTCATTCTACCATTGCAGGATTGGGGCCAATTCACTTTTGACTCACGAAGCAAATTGAGACTGTAATTCCATAAGACGAGATCTTCATTCTCAATCACCTTTCACCAGAATCATTTTAGTCACACATAAGTACGGCTTTGATTTTTGTAGCGAACAAGTCTACTACTACTACTACTACTACTACTACTACTACTACTACTACTACTACTACTACTACTTTCGGCTGCCCCCGTTAGGGGGCGCCACAGCGGATCATCAGTTCCCATCTCTTCCTGTCCTCTGCATCTTCCTCTGTCACACCAGCCACCTGCAGGTCTTCTCTCACCACATCCATAAACCTCCTCTTTTCCTCTTCCCTGGCAGCTCCATATTCAGCATCCTTCTCCCAATATACTCAGCATCTCTCCTCCACACATGTCCAAGCCATCTCAATCTTGCCTCTCTTGATTTGTCTCCAAACTGTCCAACCTGAGCTGTCCCTCTAATGTAATCGCTCACAATCCTGTCCTTCTTCACTCCCAATGAAAATCTTAGCATCTTCAACTCTGCCACCTCCAGCTCCACCTCGTCTGTGGAGCATTAAAAGACACTAAGCCTGGTGCCGGACTGATGGTCGGACCTATGGTCTTCAGCAGATCATCAGTTTTCACACACACACACACACACACACACACACACACACACACACACACACACACACACACACAGCACCTTACATCACACACTATTTATTATTATTACTGCTTTTTTTGTTTTGTTTTGTTGTTATTTTATTGCTATTGTTGCTGCCGTGTTGAGGGGCTGAAACTCTAGAATTTTACTCTCTTATACTTTTATAATGAGACGTAACAAATAAAGAATATTGAATATAACATAGCTGGTCTCACAACCATCTTGTAAACCTTCCCTTTAACTCTTGCTGGTACCCTTCTGTTGCAAATCACTCCTGACACTCTTCTCCACCCACTCCACCCTGCCTGCACTCTCTTCTTCACCTCTCTTCTGCACTCCCCGTTACCAGTTGACCCCAAGTATTTAAACTCATACGCCTTCATCACCTCTACTCCTTGCATTCTCACCATTCCACTGTCCTTCCTCTCATTCACGCATAGGTATTCTGTCTTGCTCCTGCTGACTTTCATTCCCCCTCTCTTCAGTGCATACCTCCACCTCTCCTGGGTCTCCTCAACCTGCAACCCACTCTTGCTACAGATCACAATGTCATCCACAAACATCATCATCCATGGAGACTCCTGCCTGATCTCGTTTGTCAACCCGTCCATCACCATTGCAAACAAGAAAGGGCTCTTAGCCGTAATGTAATTCCACCTCCACCTTGAACCCATCTGTCATTCCAACCGCACACCTCACCACTGTCACACTTCCCTCATACATATCCTGCACCACTCCTGCATACTTCTCTGCAACTCCTGACTTCCTCATACAATACCACACCTC
The DNA here is from genome assembly GCF_029633865.1 of Lampris incognitus. Classification (NCBI taxonomy): domain Eukaryota; kingdom Metazoa; phylum Chordata; class Actinopteri; order Lampriformes; family Lampridae; genus Lampris; species Lampris incognitus. Next base: position 12,452,185 of record NC_079213.1, read on the forward strand.
CTCTCTCGGCACCCCGTCGTATGCTTTCTCTAAATCCACAAAGATACGATGTAACTCCTTCTGGCCTTCTCTATACTGCTCCATCAACATTCAGATAAAATATACAATAAAATATTAAAATAATAAAACAATAGAATAGATTATTAGACATACACAGCAGGTTCGATTGCGGGAGGACGTCGTCATCTGCCACAGGGTCACAGAGCAGGAGTGATATTATTTTACTCTTTTTGACCACTGAGGCAGGGGTAGTCGGGTCGCCGCTTGCAGAGTCTGAGGCAGAGTGGTAGTGATGGCAGGCAGTGTTTGGACAGGGCTCGGCTGTAAAACAGGGGCCGTCTTGAGCGCCTCTGTTTGGGTGCTAGCAGTATGGTTTCTGTGAACTGTGCAGTTAAGTTGGTCCTCTGCACTGGAGGATATCTGGACAGAAAATAAATGCAAGTGAAGTTCATTAATGGCAGCAGATGTTTTGAATCTCCCCTTTTTCAATCTTTTTGTGAATTCCTATATATACTTTTACTGCAGTTTAAAATAAATGTAGATAGTCTTCAAACTTACCCCTCTCTGTCTGCAGGGCCTCTTCTGCAGTGGTTCTTCCAGCATTGTGGAGGCACTGTTGAGAGATGTCCCTGATTGCTCTTCTGCCATAACCCTACCTACTGGCATCCTTCCTACAGACCCTATGGCTACACCTAACCCTAACCCTAACTCTGTCAAGGATATTTTTTCTTTTATGTTTACAGGTTGGTTTTCTGCAGAGGAGCTTGGAGCAACAGTTTCTGCCTGCTCAACTGGTGTGTTTCCTGAGGAGCTCATCTTCCTCTTGCCGAGGGATACACTGGAACTGTTGGGGCTCTGTGAGGGGGTTAGTACCTCTGTCAGTTGTACTAGAGATCCCTGTTTCTGGGTCAATGTTGTGGAAGTGGCTGTAACAGTATTAGAAATGCTATGTAAAGGTGTGTCAGCCTTGGGTTTGAGGGTTATTTGTTTGCCAACAGGGGTCTCTAGAGTCAAGAGTTTGGACATCTGGTGGTGTGAAAGCTGATAGAGAAACCTTCCTCCTGAGAGCAGAACCAGCCGCCTGTTTCGGATAAGTCTCTAAATTCAGCAGAAACTTGACACTGGCTGGTAGAGGGGGCCTGCTCTTCAATTTCCTGCTTGCAGAACCGTTTCTCACACGTTATTGCCTCAAAAGCCTTGACCTTGATGCCATTGCTGGAGGCAGGACTATCCTAAATAGCAAGCAAAGTGGGAGGGAGGGATTTAATATAATTTAAAAACATTTCTTGTAGAAATTAAAAGCTGTGATGAAAATCTTCATGTCAGGTCACGCCTTGGTACTGGGTATGGGCACTCCTCTGGGAGTGTTAACTGGCTTGTCTGTCACATTCATGAACATTGGCTTTTGTGCTGTTGATTTAAATGAAATTCATTATTTCAGAAAATCCAGAACATTAAAAAAATTAAAAAGCATTTAAATCCTGTCTTATGATTGACTGTGCTGTTTTCGGTGTCCACTTATGAAAACTGCAATTAAGAGCAGTGGTATGGCAATTAGAAAATTGTGTTTTGGGCATTTAACGTTGTTGAGTATTCATCTTAAATTTAAAGGTTGATCTTGTCCTGATTGAAAAATGGTTAGTGTATAAAGTGAATGTTTTAATCATGATAACACTAAGTGGAAGAGCAATGACTGTTCAGGATAAGCACACTAGTCAGAGAGCGAGTTAATCTGAACCAGTTAGTTCTAAAACAGGTCTAAGTAACCATGTGCCATGGAGTGCCATGAGTATGCAGGTTTTCCCTCCAGCCATTTCACTGATGAATCTGTCCTTTTTGGTTGAAGGTGTATTAATCAGTCAAATCCCTTGGTGTAGTGCTCAGTTGGATGGAGAACCTACATACTCAAGGCATTACATAGTACACAGCTGCTTATTCCTGTTCTAAAAGAAATATCAAAATATTTGCCAAGTGAAAGACTATATAATGTGAAGAACTAATATCACTATATAAACTGAAAATTTTCATGTGAAGCAATTTTTAGCCCCATAATAAACACAATTTGTCAGACTTTAAGATATTGTTTAAAGAGTCATAACTGTTCTGATAACATCCACACTCTAAATATGTCCCATGCCATATGACACCTAAAATCTACTAACTGGCATAACCATACCAATATCCTGGCTCTAGTTTAGTCAAATTACGTGAGTAGACAACTAAGCCTTATGTTCAACAACTCAATAGCAAAGTCACCACTGAGTAGAATTCCATGTTTAATCACTCTCACCTCTTTGAGGGGTCACTCTTGAGTCTTTTTGAGCGGTCACTCTTGAGTCTTCCTTATCCTTACTTTCATCAAGACGCTCAGCCGGCCTGTGTCTGAGTTAAGAGTCACCTCCAGTTTGGACATCTACAAGTTTAAGGAAAATTCCCCACTCACTGACTTCCTTCTATTAGTACATTGTAATAAATATTAAAGGTAGCAACAGGGGTAAAGCAACAAGGTGAAACAGGTCTAAGCAACCATGTGCCATGGAGTGCCATGAGTATGCAGGTTTTCCATCCAGCCATTTCACTGATGAATCTGTCCTCTTTGGTTGAAGTTGTATTAATCAGTCAAATCCCTTGGTGTAGTGTTCAGTTGGATGGAGAACCCGCATACTCATGGCACTGCATAGCACACGGTTGCTTATTCCTGTTCTGAAAGAAATCTCAACAATATTTGTCAAGCGAAAGATTATCTATTGTGGAGAACTAATATCGCTATATAAAATGAACATTTCAGTGGGAAGCCACAGGCTAAAAGAGCCAAAATTGCTCTTTATTCCTTTCCAGATTCTTCTTTGAATCAGGATTAGAACCAGAATCATCTTTATTTGGCCATGTATGGAATTTGACTCCGGTTTAGTGGCTCTCAGTGTACTTAAATAGAATCACAGCACAACAATCTTAAGGAATATATACGAGGAATGACTACAGGTGAAACAGGAAGGCAATAGTCCAGCGGTGCAGAGGGCAAAGATACTGGAATAAATAAGCTAGCAGGTTGCTTATATACATGAGGTAGATGGGCATGGCAAGAATATGCATGCATACGTACAATATACAGTATATACAGCGCGCTTACATTTATTATGACAATGTTAAGTTTTCATCAGAGTGACAGCCTCATCAGAGTGGATGCGCTGTAGAAGGAAGGGGGGTCCCGTGCAACGGGCCGCGCCTTTCCGATTGGTGGAGAGATGCGGGCGACGGCTCCCCCAGCCGCGGCGCGAGGCCAGCCTGACCGACCCAGTTGTCCAGTAGTACTTCTACAGCCGCCAAAAGCACAAGTTTGAACCACTGCACCAACAATGAAAACCCTAATGATGAAACTATAACTAACTGTAAATTGAGAGAAATTCAAAAGGCAGGAAGACAATGTAATAAAGGCGCAAGGATAGCGAGTAAACCCCGGTGAGTCTCGATCAGCATATATTGGAAAATGGGCGCGGTTTCACAGACCCACACTCAAGGGCGGGGCTGGGTCACCCCCTCTGATTGGAGGGCATTAAGGTTTTTTGTCATTATATAGATTAATAAATCGTTAAAATGGACACCGCCTACCTAACGCTGAATGAGCTGCTGCTGCTGCTGATGATGATGATGAACGCAGAAACCAGCCAGAAGTTAACTTCTGCACTTCTTCTTCTTCTTCTTCTTCTTCTTCTTCTTCTTCTTCTTCTTCTTCTTCTTCTTCTTCTTCTTCACTGGTGATAAAGGTATTGCGACGGAACGCAAAAGTTTTGCGAGGAAATACTTTTTTTCTCACCATGTCCCTAATACCACTCCGCAAATCAGTCACCATCGGTCGACTCTGAGCCATTGTTGGCCTTGCAAGGTTCAGGGCCGATTTAAAACAGTAGTTGAACCATTTTCAACCCATGGGATTGCAATTTTTATAAATTTGGTAAGAAATGTCCATATTAACATCAGCATTGGTGTGTTTAATCACCGTACAGTCATATCATTCAGTTTACAGCTCCAGAAAACACGTTTATTTTAAAACTCCGTCTCTAGTTGAGCGAACCGTGTAGAGACCGACTCGTGTGAGGCTGAAAGCAACGGTACTTTAGTTCACACTCCACATTGCCCTCTAGGGGTCAGTTTTGTACCTGAAACGTGGTTGAAATTGGTGAAGTTGGTTTATGCCACTCAAAACACAATCTCCATTAAAAAAATATTTTCCATAACTAAATGAAGGGCGTTATTAATTACCGAATCATAATTGAAGTCAGTTAATACCCACGCTTGAATTTGGCCAACAGAGCCTCTGGACCTGCCGAGACTGTCTTTCTCTTTCTGTCTCTGTAGCTCTTCTTTATTTTCTCCAGATCATTCATGCATTGTTCCTTTCCTCCAATTGATATTGATAATGATGATGAAACAAACACAAGTTACATTTGCTTTATTTGAGGGAAAAAATAATCCTTTCGAGTATAAAAATAAATCACATCTGATGAAGGGTCACATTCCCATGCCTTAGCTGATAGTGTTCTATACCGAAACTTAGTTTGTCTTTATGCCTGGTGTGTGTTTGTCTCCATCTCGCTTCATTGTTTCCTAGCTACTGGACGTCTGCATAGGTTATCGTCTGTTGTATGAACCAGCAAATCAACACGAATACACGTAAGGAAGTACTAAATTTTCTTAGGATCATCTTTGAGATTAAGTGCATCGTAAAAGTTTTCATATAGGCCACATCTGAAAAATATCCTTGACATTGTCAGCGTGTAGAAAAACAGTCTCCAAATATGAACTATAACAGATACGTTTTCCACTGATCTGAGATCTTAGCGCTATTTTTGAAAATTTTGAAGAGCAGTATGACTCTAGTCTGGTTCAAACTATCTTGTTACTCGTCAATTTCATCTTTTTTTTTTAACTTTCCCTTGAAGCCCCGTGCGTCTTGTCCAGTCCCATACCTATAGGCAATTTTGCAATTGACGGTCATAACTTAAAAAAAGACAAGAAAAAAAATCAATTTTATTTTGGTGGAATTGAAAATCTAACAGACTCGTCTGTGCTGAAAATAAGGTATATATTCATATGCCTGTATTTATATACAGATCTTCAGTCCAAAGCTGCACAAAACCGACATCCGGATCACTTCCTCCGGCCGATCTGCGCCAGGAGACGCGCGTTGTCCGCCGCCTTGTCGCGCAAGTTTTTGGCCTTGGCAATGTCGAAGAGGACGTTCATGATGTTGGTCGGCACGTCAAGGGACAACGTGAATTTGCTCCTCCTGTCGCTCTTCGCGCTGTTCTGCAGCGTTTTGCTCCTGAACTTGGTCTGGCTGAGGAACCTGTAGTTCGCGGCGGCGCGGTTGGAAGCCCTCCTTTCCCTCGACTCGGCGGCGTCGGAGGAGGAGGCGGAGGAGGCGGAGGGGTACTCCCGGGAGCTCCAGCTCTCCGCCGCGGAGTAATTCGGCTCGTCGGCGCTGCGGATCGCGGCTGGTGTCCGCTCGTCGCACAGGATTTCCGGCTCGGTCTGGTAGAGGCGGAGGCACAGGCTGGAGGTCGGTGCGCACAGGACGTGGAGCAGGAGGAGGGTTCTTAAGATCGACAGCATGCTGCCCCTCTGTGACCACCAAACGAAGAGAAATAACAATTATTAAAAAAAAGAAAAGTTAGCGACTTTTTGCAGTTAACAGAAAGTTTTCTTCCTCTCCGAAGAGTCGAAATAGCTAGCTTGTCTCTGACGTGCCACATGTAACCCAAATGAAATGGATTTGCTGGAGCTCGCAGGATAAACTGACATGTGTCTTCGCCTAAAACAGAAGTCGTTATCTGACTTAAAATAGCTTCCTTTGACTTGGCCTCTGGATCGCTATGACTCAGTGGAGTCACTGCCACATTTTACCAGTCGCCTCAAAATGGATTGTACATTAGTATAAGAAGGTGAGCGCTGAGCATCGTTTGTATTTTGGATATGTATTGGTGGCTATCCAAAATGCTCACACGGAGTCTCCAAACAGCCACCTATGGGCGTTTTGGAGCGTGAACGACGACACATTTTTTCATTTAGGTGCATGTGAAAAGGTGGGGGGAAAAGGGTGATAAAGTTAAGCTTGTCTCTTTAAAAACAACGCAGAAGTAGTACAATCTAAATCCAGAGTTTAAAAACGACCCCTGCGTACGAAAACGACAGAGTGACTGAAATCGACGATTCCCTCAAAACTTACCACAAGTTGTCCTATAGCCAATTGCAGAAGGCAGGTAAGGAAAAAAAGGCAATTCCCCGCAGCGTGTCCTCTTATTTAAAAGCAAAGGAGGTGGTGGTGGTGGGGGGGGGGAGAAAAAAAGCCAAACAAACACACGAACAGAAATCCTTAATATCTGTTACTGTAGGCTGCGAGAAGTGCCGTCTCATTAACGCCACTTGCGCGGTGCACAGTGTCTGATCAGCAGCCTGGCTCGCGCCTATATTCCCACTCAACTCATTTCGCGGGGGCCCATAAAACTGCGGCCACGCGCCAGCGCAAACGTCACCGGGTCGACATTTTGGTCTCGTACATAATACCCCGTTGTTCGAGGTGCGTCCCTAGTTAAGTGCGCCAAATTGAAGCGCCGCAGGCTACATGGCGGAGCCGCATAGAGCTAACTGACGCGATAATAAAAATAAATAAATAAATAAAAATGGTGGAACGGCCCCTTTACTGTACAGCGCTTGGACTTTTCTTTTCTTTTTTTCATCGAGACGTGATCTTGTACGTAATCACGATGCCCGTGAGGCAGCCTCCTCTTCAGGACCGAGGACAGCTCCAAGAGAGGAAACCCCAAATCCGCAGGCCACGTGCAGCCTTACAAAAAAAACAAAACAAACAGCGGTGAATGTTTGAATGTTCACTTGGTAAGGTGTGGAAAAGCAAGAGAGATAGTCGGAAAGGAAGACACACAGAATGCCATACTACTATCCGGTGTCGTTTGAATAAATGTGCCACGGAACGGGCGACTCTTCCATCGTCCCCCCATCACTGACTATGATGTGAGTTTGGATGTCTGGCAGCTGCAATGGGGAGACGCTCTCTGACGCGGACATCTGTAGCACGCAGTCTGAAAAAGTAGAATCAGCTGATAGAGACCCGGAGGTCCCGCAGTACACGATGAATGCCTCTGCATTGGTTGCGCAAAGCCCAGTAGGAATAATGAAACACGGTGGGGAGGATTTAGAGGAGATTAAAAGATACGTGGCCAGGTCTCGCTGTAGGTTTAAAGCCCCCCCCCCGTTAAATGAAAAATATATTTTCATTCTTGTTACGTTTTATGTGCATAATTTGCATCGATGTAACACTTTGTTCCGGAAATTGAAAAAAAAAGAAGAAGAAGAAAAGAATGAAAAGTGACCCCTTCAGCCTCAACTGACTGCAGGTAACGACCGAAACCAACAACCAGTTTCATATGCAAATCGCCGTGACCATTAACTAGAGTTTCAATGGCCACATGTACTATTCACAGAGGATTGGGGAATAGTCGAAACCACAGCATTGTAAGATGGTGACAGATGTACTCTTAGCCACCCGGTTCAGCGATGGTCGTCCTCTCTTCATGGCCTCTCTGACTCCCCCTTTCAAGCCAGCGTTCCTGCATCAAGGATGCACACATCCTCATCCTTGAAAGAGCGGCCACTGGCCTGTAGATGGGTGTAGACTGCAGAGTCCTGGCCTGACGTGTTGGCTCTCATGTGTCGTGCCATCCTCTTGGCCAGCGTTTGTTTGGTCTCCCCGATGTACAAGTCACGACACTCCTCCTGGCACTTAACAGCGTACACTATATTGCTCGGTTTGTGCCGGGGGACCAACTTCTGGTGCAGCATGTTTTCTTCTTCTGAAAATACCTGGCCGTGATTCGCTGTCAGTCAAATCCCCCCCCCACACACACACACACACAATCCCACCCGGCCCTTCTGTGATTCGGGTTTAACTATACGCCGATCAAATCGTGGAAGTTCACGGTGCTCTTAATGTGGTTTCACGGGACCTTTAACGTGACTGGAGAAATCCCAGCCCACCACTCCCTCCCTCTGCGGGGATGTGCACTCACTCTTTCCACTGCTGTGTGCGGTATGTGTGAGAGTGCTGCAATTAAAACCGACCCCCGTGCATTTCCAATGGATATTGCCCACTCTGACTGCTTTTGGTGGGTCGCTCTTGTTAGTCACATATCAGAATCAGAATACTTTATTCATCCCCGAGGGGAAATTGGGTATGAGAAAGGGTACACTAAGGACCTACCATGTGTAACACGGATAAGAATTACATGTCATAAACTCGTTGAAGTTCGGCAAAATGTATGAAGTTATTGTTCTTTATATGTTGAGTTTCTCTTGCACTCCCCATATTCAAACCTGGCATCTTTCACTTAGCACCTCGTAGTGGTGAAGGTTGTGGTCAAGTGCATTACGTAATATCGCGACAGAGTTGGTATGTTGGTATGTCGCTCCAAATATAACTAAAAAAGTGTTATAAAATTGATAAAAGTGCACTCCAGTTACGGCAATCGTTGTATAAATGTATGCACAATATTTTTCCATGTTATAGATTGTAAACTACTAATAAGACACGTTAGCCGCTAGCTAACAGGTCTAAACCTTTAGCCAAGCGGTTAGTGCTGTCGCCTTGTGGTGAAGTACACCTCGTATCGAATCCCGCACCGGGCAAGAAAATAAGCGGTTGCAAGATTTTTGTGTGTGTGTTTTTTTTGTGTGTTAAACTTCATGAAACGTTCACACAAGCTAATAAAGCGTGTAATTGCCGCCATGTTCTCCGCTAGCTATCGTATTTGCTAGTGTAACCGGTTATTTTCTTGCCCGGTGCGGGATTCGATACGGGGTGTACTGCACCACAAGGCGACATCACTAACCGCTCGACTAAAGGGTGAGATCTATTATCCATGAATTAAGCATGTCTCATTAGTAGTTCAGACTAGCTAACATTTGGTTACATTTCTTTATGAATAGGCCTGGAGTTGAGCTGACAATACGTGAACACAACAGCTATCTGTTCATTTGGATTTTGCCAGGTATGTTGTTTTGCTGAATATAAATTTGTCTGCGATGTACAAATAGTTAGTAAAGGAGCTGGGGCTGGGAGTAGGAACGCTGTGTACACCAACCTCACTAGGACGGCCTTGCAGCAGGAACGCTATGCACATAAATCTGATTAAGACACGTGCTACACCTGCAAGACAACATGAGGGAAACGGGACCGACAGTGACGAAAGGAAACCAAGAAGAAGAAGATCACGCCTGTCTCCGAAAAGCACCACGCCTTGTTGTTTTAGTATATATGATTATGTTCTTCCACTATTTGGCAGACGACTCCCGGTTGCACCGAGGGTACGTCTCCAGCGCTGCAGCATTACCTGTGAACTATTCTGCTGTGTGCCAAATAAAACATCACGAACCAGCAAGAAGTCGTCTGATTTCTTATTTGCCGATGTCGACCTGAATCAAAGAACCGGGTGAGACTTTTGCAAAAGATAAGACTCAACAATTGGTGCCGTGACCCGGATTTTGGCTCGACGGACAATTCGACACACTCCGGGACTACAGCCGACCGTCGCCAACTCTCCATCCAAATTGCAGGAGCTCCGTAACTAAGTGTAACCCTGTAGTTAAATTATAGGCCTTAGATATATTATATTGCACTATTAGATAAGAGTTTGGCCTATGTTTGTTAATTTGTTTACCTTTTGACTATGGATATATTATATTGTTGATATTGTTCTGCAAAACAGTTGTTTACCAATGTGAAATGCATTTACTTTTATTGTTGAAAACTTACCATTGTTGTGATTGGTTGGCTGTGGAGAGAATAACTTACCTTGAATGTGATTGGTTGAGAGGGCAGCGGGGACCGTCAGCGCGAGCAGACTTAACTGGGAGAGAAAGGAGGTCACTCGTCCCTTGTGTGAGCAAAACGGAGCAGTTTGATGTCGAGGTGAGAGAAATGTAATTGAAGTTTAGTGAACAGTGATGTGTGAGGGTGTCTGACCGAGACCCATCCCAGGAACTGTTTGTGTGGACTGGGGAGACAAACTGACTACTCGTCAGTCCCATATGTGGACCCAGCGACGTTACGGAGTGAGCTAGCCAGTCGGGGCTCGTTGCTAGCACAGCAAGACGCGCGAATTGACTGGATGCGGTAAGGGGCTCGTCCCACAGTGAGTCGGGCCGTCTTCTAGTTTAGCGAAGTAACGTTATCAGTACAGTGTAGTGGTGTGTTCATGCGACCATCGAGGAACGCATCAGGAGTCGTCTGTTGCCGTGCTGTGCTGCGCACGGTTCGACCGTGAGATGGTGCTAACGGCTAACTAGCCAGTTAGCTAGGAGGGCTGCCGGCCTGACGTTCGCTGCCGCGCTGCGGCGGGAAGCGCGAGACGAAGAGGAGCCTTCATTCTTTGTGAGTACAAGCTGGATGTGCGGGCTCCCAAGGGGAGCGAAGAGGGCTGGTTAGGTCCCCAACGTACCCGATAAACAAACAGGCCTGCAACTGGGGGTTGACTTTCTTTTTATTAGTTATAGGGTTGTTGAGCTGTATGCTAATGTGTTGGTCTGATTCATTTGTGTGTATATGAATGCAGATGCTTGTTAGCCATTGAGGCTTATTACTTTCATTCATTCTAATAATTATTACTCATAATACATTTGTATATATAATTCTGTGTACCTGTGTGAGTGTGGAGTATTCATGTGTGTTTATTCCTGAGTTAGCCTTAAAAGGGCCGTCCACCATATTTTTACAACCTTAAAGGGCTAGTCCACCTTTTTACTGGACGTAACCTAGTGACACCCAGAGATAGTAGACCATAGTATATAACCTTAAAGGGCTAATACACCATATTTTAGAACCTTAAAGGGCTAGTCCACCGTTTTAATGTAAGTTACTCGGTGACACATTGAGGTGTCTAGACCAGGGGTCGGGAACCTTTTTGACTGGGAGAGCCATAAAAGCCAAATATTTCTAAATATATTTCATTGAGAGCCATATAGTATTTTTAACGTATAATAAATTAAATATGTCTTACTTTTAATGCGACTTCTGGTGCTGCATGGTTTTGCTGATGGCCTTGTAGTCTGGTTCATACGTGGTGAGGTTGAGCTTCATGCAGGCGTTGAGGCTTCCATCAGTTAAACGTGAGCGTAGGTTGGTCTTAATGTTCCTCATATGCGAGAAAGACTGTTCACATGCATATGTAGAGCCAAACATGGTCAATACGGCAATACTCACACGCTGCATTGTGTGGTATGTCACAGGAAGCTCGTTCCAAGTTTTAAGAATCAGCTGGTCTTCAGGTTGAAGATTTTTAATTTCTGTCCACTTGTGTTCCCTCGCCAGCTCTGCTCGCTGTCGCGCAAGACTTTCCAACTCTCCATTAAGTGACTTGAACTTACTCATCCACATGTCTGATGCCTTCAGGTCAGCAACTTCCAGCTCAAAGTCTCCGATAGAGACCCCGGGGATGCATGTCAGGTCGATTTTGTCCACTGCACACTCATGTGGATGAGTGATGAACTTGAAAAGACCAGTGCGCGCACGAAATTCTCCAAAACGTGCTTTGAATGACTGCAGGAGATTGAACGTAAAGCCAGCTAGCTGCTGGAGATCCAGATGTTGAGTGGAGTCACTTGCTAAGCATGCATCTCTAAATTGTTGCAGTCTTTCAAAGTGCAGAAGACGACCTGTTTCAATGTCCCTGAGAAAGACTTCCAGCTTGCTTTCAAATGCAAACACTGCTTGTTGAAGGGATGAGATTGTATTTCCAATACCTTGCATTTTCACATTGAGCTGGTTCAGATGGCCAGTTATGTCCACGAGATAGTGAAACTGCAGGAGCCAGTCAGTGTTGTCTAGCTCAGGATGCTTGACGCCTTTCATTTCAAGAAAAGTCCGGATTTCACTCAGGCAAGCTGCAAAACGGCTGAGCACCTTCCCCCTTGACAACCAACGCACGTTGCTGTGTAAAAGCAGACCGGGATAATGATTCTCAACGTCTTCTAACAGAGCTTTAAACTGGCGATCATTTAAAGCTCGGGCAACAATAAAGTTGACCACTCGAATGACCAGCGACATCACCTCGCCAAGCTCCTGGCCACACGTCTGAGCGCAAAGCGCCTCCTGGTGCAGGATGCAATGAAAACTTAGGATGGCTCTCTTTTCATGTTCACGGAGAAGCGCTACAAATCCTTTGTTCTTCCCCAACATACAGGGTGCACCGTCAGTACAGACAGAAATAAGTTTATCCATCGGTAGTTTTTTTTCTTTAGCAAACTCCATGAAAGACATGAATAAATCCTCTCCTCTTGTTGTCCCTTTCATTGGCAAAACAGCCAAGCTTTCCTCACGCAGTGTGTCACCTGCAGCATACCTGGCAATGATACTGCACTGAGATAGATGGCTAACATCTGTTGACTCATCTAACGCGAGAGAAAAGTATGTCCCGGCGTTTATGTCCTTAATTTGTGTTTCCTCGACTTGATTTGCCATCATGATGCTACGATCGTGCACAGTTCTTGCTGACAGGGGCATGTCTTTTATTCGTTTGATTATCTTGTCTTTATTTGGGAAGTCATCAAACAGTTCATTGGCCACATCAAGCATGAATGTTTTGGCATACTCGCCATCTGTGAATGACTTTCCATTCCTTACTATTGCCAAAGCCCCCGCAAAGCTAGCGGAATTCCCGTCACCTTGCTTGGTCCACACACGTAGTTGCTGCTGCTGACTCGTCTGCACTCTCCGCTGTAGCTCCTCGCATGCCCTTTTCCTGCTGTCCCCCGCTGGAGATTTCGATGCAAATGAAGCATGGTGCGTATCGAAGTGCCGCTTTATATTTGACCGTTTCATCGATGCAATTTTATCATTGCATATTAGACATACCGCAGATCCTGCTCTCTCCACAAATGCAAATTCCTCTGTCCACGCAGCCTGGAATGCACGGTAATCATCGTCTTTTTTTCTTTTCGCCATCTTTTCCGTTACAAGGGTTGAAGCGGATAAACTAGTTGGCTATCTGATAAAATTGATTTCTTCACCTTTACAATGACCCGGACATGCTCGCGAGCCATTGGTTCCCGACCTGACCCACGGGTGACCCGTGAAATTTATCTTCAAAACTAATTTCTGTTTACTTTAAAATGACACAGTATTATTAAGAAATAAAACAAGTATTTTAAAATCAGTTCCAAACTGATTTTTTTGAAAAAAAAATAATTTTCAACTCAAAATTGTCTGGGAGCCATATGCCGTCACCGGAAGAGCCATATATGGCTCGCGAGCCATAGGTTCCCGACCGCTGGTCTAGACCATGTTAGATTGCCTTAAAGTGGTCATACGCCATATTTAAGCGCCCTAAAGGGGTAGTCAACCTTTTTAGTTGGAGTTACCAGATGACACTGTAAGACATTTAGAGCCTTTAGAACATACTTTAAACACATAAGAAGCGAAGTTAGCATACTTCAATAGTTTATTGGATACCGAGTTGTATAGAGAACTCAGGAGCGTTGTCCTTGACAGTTAAAAGGGATAGATAGCGCTACATAAGGTAAGCAGAATACCTTTTCTATAAAAATTCTGCCGGGCCCCGGTCCGTTTGCAAATTGGATGGAGAGGGGGAGATGGAGGAGAAAAGTCCCTACTAAAAAGTATGAGAAAATATAATTGTATTGTAGCATACCATGCAATGAATGTGTTTCACATGTAACGTTTAAAACACATAGAGAAACACCACGAGGGAAAGAAAATAAGTGTCCTAGTTTAATGCAACAAAATCATTTAGACAAAATAAGACGTAATTAAAAGTATGTGTCTGGGACCATCTTTTTCTCTCCTGTAAAAACGGAGAGTTGTCGCAAATTTAGGAAAAACTTAATTGTACAGCAAAACCATTTGGACAAACTAAGACGTCATCAAAAGAACGAGCCTGGGACCGTCTTTTTCTTTCCTGTAAAAACGGAGAGTTGTCGCAAATTTAGGAAGGATTAAATAAGAGAAAGAATAAGGACACAGGGAAAGATTTGTTGTTTTTCACAAACTGTGGGGCGGTTTCCTGATTTACGAGACCTTTTCTGCCCGTGCAAAAAAATGTCTAATTTGCACCTAGGCTCCGTAACCAGTGTGTTTGCTTATCAAGGGGAGGGACCTAGCAGAGTACAAAGAATAAGAAATAAGGTCAGGGACCTAGAGCACTGTATGAAATAAGGTCAGGGACCTAGAGCACTGTATGGCGCCCCCAGAGTAAAAGGGGACACTCGGGGGGGGGGGGGGGATACCTGAGCGAGATTTGAAGTGAAGGTACAGCCGCCCCGTGTGGGTAGAAGCCTGCTGTATCGTTCTCGCTCGAGGTGATCAAAGAACCGGCGGTTGACATTGGGTGACCCGACGGGGCCCCAACCTCTCCCGTGGCTGAGTTCCCCGACCTCCCCCGGACCTAGGGTCCACCTGGTCGGTGCATCAGTGTATATGAAAAACTGTCTTAAAAATGTCGGATAAAACTAAAGCAGTGATGGATGACTGGCAAAAACTACCTCAAGAAACATTAGTCAGGGTCCTGCACAAAGCCCTAATGTTAAGAGCATACAGGACTCTGCCCGGAGAAAGAAATAAATTGGCAAAAAAAAAAATAGTGATTTGGGCACATGAAATGCAGGAAGAAGGCCTGCTAGGGGCATGGACTGATCCACCACCCAGCACACAACAACTAGAACAATATGAGGCATAAGGCCGCGTTAAAGTGGCTAAGGCGGAAGAAAAAGTTGGACAGACGGGATGTCTAACAAAGAAATCACAGATACGAAAGGCAGAACGAGAGGCAGGCAGACAGGCCACCATGGCCCTCTGGTTTTTCGAAATGTTACAAACTATGCCAAAAACGCCGAAACCAACTCAGCCAGAAACACAGCAGAAAAACAGAAAAGAGCAGGATAAAGCAACCAAAATAAAGGAGGAAGAAGCAGAAAAAGGGGGGCCCAAACTAGGGGAACATCTTTACCCGACTATAGAAACCCAACCCACTGCCCCTCCACCATATAGTCACAACCCGTTCTTAGAAACAGCCTCGGTGTCAAAAACACGACCCCAGGGCACATTACAAGATATACAGGCCCCTCTAATGACTGTTAAAAGCGGGGTCATAGATGTAAACATCACCCCAAACGACACAGAAGAAGCCCCCGTCACCCAGACAGAACTAGAGCACAGACTCACACAGCTTAGTGAACACATGCACGAGATAGAGGAAAAAACAAAAAAGGAATAATAGAGCTGTGGGGAATGACCGCCCAGGAACAAGAGAGACGAGGAATGGCGAATGCTAGTAACCTAGAGGGACATACTGAAGAGTCAGAGGAAGGGAACGAGAACGTAATGCAAAAACCAGACAGTAGGAATAGAGGGGACGAAGAGTGGAAAGAGATGAATGAGGGAAAGAAGATAAAGCAAGAAACAGCAACTAAAGCTAAGACTAGGAAAAAGAAAGTTGTACAAAAAGTAGACAGTAACAGTGAGGATAATACAAGTGATTCAGAAGGAAACAGCACAGGAAGTAATTAAATGGCTGGTTAAAGAACTCGTGCCCAGATATGGGTTGCCAAGAACCATCAGATCAGATAATGGTACCAACTTCACAAGTGAGGACCTTCAGAAGGTTGAGGAAATGTTTGGGATCAAACACAAATATGGCTCAGTCTATCACCCTGCCTCCCAGGGACTGGTGGAAAGAGCAAATAGGACAATCAAGGAACAATTGGGGAAGTTATGTAGCGAACTAAGCCTGAAATGGCTAGACGTCATACCATTGGTACTGTTCAACATGAGATCTCAACCAAATGCAGCACATGGGTTAACCCCTCATGAGGTGCTAACGGGTAGGAAAATGCCATGTCCATTCACCACTTGCCCTACCACAGACGGACACACTCTTACAGGACTTAGAGAACAGATTGGTGATTATGTAACAATGCTTAACATAGCGGTGAAGTGTTTGTCCTCACAGGTACAGGAAGCACTTCTGCATGATCCAGACGACGTTGTCCCACCACCGGTGGAAATAGGGGAATGGGTGTTGAGGAAACGACACCGAAGGAATTGGAGTGAACCACGTTGGCTCGGACCATTCCAAGTGGCCCAACCTACTGACTACTCCCTGAAAGTCTGGTTGCAAACAGGCAGACTAACCAACTGGTGGCACAAGACTCAGTGCTGCAAGACAGATGCTCCGACCGAGCGGACACTGACTGACATCAGAAAAAACCTGAAGGACCTCGACAGTGACTATGACAACCCCGACGAGACCTAGACATGACACAGGAAATCCATGTAGGCTACTCGGATGTAACAGACTCCAAGGACTGATCACCCTATGGTGTCTCTCACTGATGGTAGCAGGACCACTGTTGTGGAAAATGGCCCAGGCCTTACGAGAACGATCTAACTTAAGGACAGTAGAAGATAAGGGAATAGGCACCCCACTAATTGATATTGCTAACGACACCAACCAGGCCCAACCACACCACCACATAACTAAAAGAGCAATCAACACAGCTCTAAGGGATAAATGCCTATCAATTTACGGGGGAATAGAACTACATTATACTACAGGGAAAAGCTACACTTTCCAATTCGACCTATGCCATGTAATTAACTGTGGGGGGGAATCCCCAGGCATGGAGAGGTTATGACATATACCTCTGTGGAATGCCGGGGCAGCACCCAACATTCGGGAGGTGTATGTGCAATGTTCGGCTCTCAGTGTTGTACTTTTATCCCAAATAACACCGCGCCTGATGGCACACTTACCAGGGCATTAACAGGTCTAAAGATGCTCTCAGACGAGCTCCAGGAACATTCGGGAGTAAATGACCCATTTGGAAACTGGATGAATTGCTCAGGCCTCTCAACCCAGACGGAGAGAGCCTGTTAAAAGGTGAGACAGGGTCTTTTAGGGAGGATAACCACTCTCTCAACAGTTACCATTCTGGGATGCTCGGTATGGGCCATCCCCCACGTGATGAAGAGGGCCTAGAGGGACCGGACCTCAGCGAGTTGGATTCTGATGACCCAGACAGCCCCCTGGACAGCCGTGTCTGAAAGAGGATCCATAAAGCATGCATTCTGCGTTTATGTCTCTATGCTTGAAGAAACGGCCTAGCCTCCCTCAGTTAACTACACTTTGTATTACTTATATACATCTCTGATGTGTGCAATGAAGAAACGCTTGCTGCTTGTATTTAGCACCTATGTACCCACACGCTACACATAGGCCTCGCAGGTCATTGAGAAACCCACAGTGGTGCCTTGCAAGGGCATCCCACCCTGGGGCAGAACCAATGACCGAATACTGATATAGATACCCACGCACCACACTTAAAATATTATATGAGGTGATAAATCACCTCAACAGGGGGACTAAAGGAGCTAGGGTTGGGAGTAGGAACGCTGTGTACGCCGGCCTGACTGAGACGGCCTTGGAGTAGAAACACTATGTACACCAACCTCATTAGGACGGCCTTGCAGCAGGGACGCTATGCACATAAATCTGATTAAGACACGTGCTACACCTGCAAGACAACATGAGGGAAACGGGACCGACAGTGACGAAAGGAAACCAAGAAGAAAAAGATCACGCCTGTCTTCGAAAAGCACCACGCCTTGTTGTTTTAGTATATATGATTATATTCTTCCACTATTTGGCAGACGACTCCCGGTTGCACCGAGGGTACGTCTCCAGCGCTGCAGCATTACCTGTGAACTATTCTGCTGTGTGCCAAATAAAACATCACGCACCAGCAAGAAGTCGTCTGACTTCTTATTTGCCTATGTCGACCTGAATCAAAGAACCGGGTGAGCCCTTTGCAAAAGATAAGACTCAACGTTAGGATTCGTTTCATATTGTAACGCGCAAGGCTAAGTAGACACGTTAGCCCTTAGCTAACCGGTCGGACCCTTTAGTCGAGCGGTCAGCGATGTCTCCTACGGTGCGGGATGTACGGGTTCACGCAGCGGCAGTTTCTGTGGTTGCCCCCCGATTTCGCTACAGTATCAATACAAAACCGGGTCAGGATATGCTATTATGTAAAATGTTTATATCAAGTAGTGAAATTTAACACTGTTGTAAACTATACGATCAAGTTTTATTTCGGTTGAACCAATTATTATTATTTTATTTTGCGTTTATTACGTATGTATTGTGGTGACCCACATCTATATAACGAAAGACATTCACCTAAGAGGACGGTGTACCTTTAAGGGAAGAGGCGAGGGGTCAGATAATGCACTTCCGCTTCCGGTTCACAGTTCAGTGTCGTTGTCGAATGTATGACATGCTAAGTTGGAGCTAGTAAACTACCTCGACTACGTCTACTCTCACGTCTCCTGTCTCGTTGTTTTCTAACTCCACAGTATATATATTAGCAGTAGAAAGCCCTTCGTCACATGACGGCGACAGAGTTGGGCTGGAGTTGAGCTGACAATACATGACCACAACATCTAAGTGTTCGTTTTTATTTTGCCAGAATTGAGTTGTGCCAAACATAAATGGGCCCGCAGCAGCTACCCTGAATTCAGAGGACTGGTGTGGTTTCTACACGGTATAGCCAGGAAAAGGGGGTTACACATGCATAGGGGTTAGGAATAACTCGTCTACATCAACCTGCATTTCAGGCCTATATGTATGCCTGGCCACCTGGCCTGGGACTCAGCCAGTCTAACACTAGGTTTAGATGGATGGTTTTTGGTGGTCAGGCGGTGAATGGCAAGTAAAAAGAAGAGCTGAGAGAAATATTTCATCCTTCTCATCTTGGCCACAGTCATGCACAGTGAGTGTCAGAGAGGGGACAGAGAGGTTGAGGTGAGATATTCTTTGAAAAGCTGAGTTTCCAGGAAGAGATTGTGACTTCGTCTGTTCTTCCTGGAATGGACAGATCATTCCACGATGTTAGGGAGTCATAAAGGAAAAGAGTCGAAGCAAAGTGGCGTGGTGACCAGACTGGTGGAGGAAAGAAAATTCTCAAGTTTCCATTACTGGGCAGCATGGTGACCCAGTGGTTAGCACTGTTACCTCACAGTGAGAAGGTCCTGGGTTCGAACCCCAGACTGTCCCAGGTCCTTACTGTGTGGAGTTTGCATGTTCTCTCCATGTCTGCGTGGGTTTTCTCTGGGTGCTCTGGTTTCCTCCCACCATCAAAAGACATGCATAGGTTAATACTCCTGTCTGTGGCCCTGAGCAAGGCAATGGAAAGAAGAACTGGAGGTAGTCTCCGGGCACTGCACGGTCGCGGCCCACTGCTCCTAGCTACAGTGTTTGTTGGGATGGGTTAAATGCAAAGGATGAATTTCCCTACAGGGATTAATAAAGTTCATCTTATTATCTTATCTTAGTGGAGGGACCACTCCATGTCCCGGGGGCTGTATGGATGGCATAACCTGTCAACAGCCAGCAATAAGAGATGAACCTCAGTTCCAGTTAAAACACTTTCTTGTCACATCCGGCTGTATGTGGCAGGGGGTGGGTGTGCATTACAGTGGGGAATCGTGACTAATTTTAAGGTGCACGCATAGTCTGATAAATGTGGAAGAAGATTTTTTGCTGTTGGAAGGATTCACCTGTCACTTTGTGGTGGTTCAACTTAAAGTATTTTTAGTCATACGCCTTTCCTTATAATTAGGGGCTGATAAAACTGGTGGTGATGCAGATTCAGTGATACGTTAACTGGACAAAATGGCAGAAAGATGCAGACAAAGCCGCTTTGAAAGCCAAGTAAGAACCAGTGCATAAATAGTAAAAGTGCAGCGCGAGGAAACAACGGACAGAGAGGAGTACAAACCTAAAGCCCTGATGAGTGGTTTATTCCCACATACAAGTGTCTTCTGTTTACATCATCCCACCGCCAGCAAAACTCCCCTATGCCCCCCCCCCATCTTGATGCCCACACAGGAATCCCCCGCTACCGTCACGTCTGTCTGGTGGAACGCCCTTTGAAACAGACCCTGCACGCTTTTCCACCCCGGGCCCCCGTCGGGCCCTCATCTGGCTCCAAGCCTGGCCCACAGAAACCCCACTAACACGACATATGTATCCTGGGAGAGGTGGTGGCAGGTAAGCAGCAGCAACCAGTTTCTTAGCTGTTGCACGGCATGATGTAGGAGGTTTAGATGGTAAGAGGTTATGTAAAGTAAGGGAGCAGCTTGAGGAGGGGGAAGGAGACATGGAGGTCAGTGGTATGTGTGATATGTAAGGAGTACACATTTGATAAATAGATAGATAGATAGATAGATAGATAGATAGATAGATAGATAGATAGATGGATAGATAGATAGATAGATGGGGAGAGAGAGATGGCTATATAGATGAGAGAGATAGCTAGAAATAGATAGATGGGGAGAGATGGATAGAAGTGTTTTAGTGACTGTACATAGTTACACAGATAACTTTATTTAGACTACTACACCAACATATAAAGAGCTAACATCATTGCAAACAAGGTATTTTAAGGCAGTTTTGCACAGACAAACTAATACATACAAACATTTATGTGTGTGATAAAAGGGCTTCCAGACATTTACACAAGCAAATATATACAAAAAGACTGGGCAAGTGTGATTCTTTTTTTTTGTTTGTACAGTGGCATCAATATTAACCAGTTCTGAATGAAACTCAAGTCTGTTTTGGTAAATTGTCTCTAGAAATATGTAAATAAGCTTTAAGAACTCACAAAAAGAGCATCCATCCATTATCCAAACCGCTTATCCTGCTCTCAGGGTCGCGGCGATGCTGGAGCCTATCCCAGCAGTCATTGGGCGGCAGGCGGGGAGACACCTGGACAGGCCGCCAGGCCATCACAGGGTCACAAAAGGAACATATTCCTAATATTCACATGGGGATTTTAAAACAGTTCTTGTCCATACAATAAAACAGCGTTGCTTCACTCCCTCCGTACATATATACACAAAAACAATATCAAAACGGATACTGATATCTCTTTCAGCTGTTTGGTTTGCCGAGGCTTGGCTTCACCTCCAGGGTTCAAGGCCTGCAGAAACAACGATAGGTAATTCATTAATTAATTGAATATTTATTACAAGGAACTCTCGCACAGACCCCAAAAGTGTGTGGAGATTTTGTTGGCTTCGGAATCTGTCGGCATTTAAACTCAACGCAAAAATGCACAGGCATTTAATACCATTGCTTTTAACTATGTAAACTGCTGTTGCTTTTCATTGTGCATTTCTTTAAATGTTGACATGGATCCTGATGAGTTTTGAAAATGCAATAAACAAGATAAATATATTGTTAACATTATCTTATTTAGCGCAATTTAATGTCGCCCTTTCTGAGCGATCACAGCTTGAGTGCCCTTTTTGACCATCGTGGCCTTCAGTTGTTCTCCTACACCAGGGGTCCCCAATTATTTTTCATAGCGGGCCACTTTTAGGGCCACTTTTAAAACCACGGGCCACTCAACCTCCAGCAGCATGTTGTTGGTTAGTTTGTTTTGGTGTCGATACGTTGCAGGTGTTATAATTTAAACAGAGGTTTTTCATCTATTTTTCGATATATTACTAGTCTTACTTTTACTAAGAAATTAATTATTTCACATACAGTAGTGGCCAAAAGTTTAGTCCGGGTGCCGAATTTGTAGGTTTTCAATAGAACGATGATTTGTAAGATTCCAATGTTTATTATATTTAATGAAAAGAAACTAACAACGAAGAATTGTTATAAACATAAGCTTTTAATAAACGTTTTATAAAGTTATTGTCTGAAAAAAACATAATATCACTGGCCTAAACTTATAACCGATTGAGTCCATGAGAATTTGCCCTCCGGACTAAACTTTTGTCCACTACTGTAGACTCATCGCTCAGTGGGAGAAATGACAGCGTCGGGAAGCGGCCATGGTCCTGAAGTTGGGCTCGTACTCCGTTGTTGCTATGCGAACGCACTGGTCAAGATGTTCGTTGGTCAGCCGATTTCATTTTTGGCTTTTGATCATATTGCAGCGAATTCGGGGGGAAACGCAACCACATGAACTGCCGCGGCCGGGACGCGAACCCGTATCGCCCGCACCGCAGGAGACATCGCTAACCGCTCGACTAAAGGGTCTGACTCGCGAGTCAGCGGCCAGCGTGTGTTCTTATCCATGCACGTTACATTACCCCCCTCCTTCGGGAAGCGCGTCCCCGCGCTTAAGCATATCAGCTCCTTCACGCCTCAGGGCGCCTACGCTTCCGATGGCTTTATGGTCGCTCCATCCCACTTCTGACACCAATGTAGCGAATTCGGGGGACAACGCAATCACAGGAACTGCCGCGGCCGGGGCGCGAACCCGTATCGCCCGCACCGCAGGAGACATCGCTAACCGCTAGACTAAAGGGTCAGACCCGCCAGCCAGCGGCCAGTGTGTCTTCTTATCCATGCACGTTGCAATAATTTCACCTGTAGTGTGCCCATGTAATGGGATCAAACATAGCAACTCCTCTCGAAAAGACTTCTCGTCAAAAAAACGCACAGAAACAGAAAGCTGTTCAACGTCAGTTCCATCACAGGACTCGTCCACGGCTCGTGGCATGGACTCGGCCTTTTTGAGATCGGCGAGGAGGGATGAGAAGCAGTCCTCGGCTAACACTTCTATCCTTCTTGTTGCGCTATTATCAGACAGCGGGACTTGTTTGATTGACTCTGTCACAGATTTTTTGGTTTTTTCGTCGTGACTGAGCGCTTCCTCCAGCATGTCCACAGCGCAAGTCTTCAGAAGCTCTGCGTCTGAGTGAGTAAGGTTGTTTGCGCTTTGCGAGACGCCATGATGATACACGGAGAGATGCTGCGGTAGCATTTTCTTGAGCAGCAGCCGTTTTATGAATAACTTTAACAGAGTGAACATACGCAGAGTTTAAGCTAGCTAGCTTCTGCTTTCTGGTATCTGATTTCGGTGGAAATCTTTCATTGAAGCTGCTGTGTTTTGTTTCGAAATGGCGTTTGATGTTAGCAACTTTGCTGACCGCTACCGTTTGCGAACAGATCAAGCAAGTTGGCTTAGCATTGTTATGTTCAGGTAGAATGGAGCAAAATTGATCCGTCCAGTCTTCATTAAACAGTCTATTTTCGGTGTCAACTTTGCGTTTCTTTGTAGCCATTGCAATTGGGAACTTACTTATTTGGTCTTACGCGTCTGTCTCGATTCTCGATTCTAGCCCACCATAACTGGAGTATTTTCAGTAATGCTGATAAGGTCATGTGACGCGCAAGTAAGGGGGGGCTGGACTAGCCCACAAGGGGAAATGCGGGGTGGAATTGATAGTTACAAGGTAGCATTTCTTGTTGGATTGATTGCTGAAATTATGTTTGGAATAGTGTTCCCAAACAAAATGTGTAGAAATACCAGAAGGAAGAAACATTTTTTTATTTCCAAAAAAAATTAAAAGGTTTTTTTTTTTGGGTAGGGAAATAAAAAAAAAATTCCTTCTGGCATTTTAAAAAAAATTCTCGCGGACCATAAATCAACCCGTCACGGGCCGGACGTGGCCCGCGGGCCGCCTATTGGGGACCCCTGTCCTACATAGTATATGACATATGTATTATGGCAGTGTGAATTTCTGATGTCTCTAAAAATGAAAATATGTCATAAGTCATTGATATAATGGCTGAGCCATATGTCATCTCAATTTAGAGTATAATTATTTTCAGATGGAGTTATTGGCAAAGGAGAATTTTACCCTAAAGCAAAATAACGTAAATAGATTATCATAACTTTAAAGGTCTATTCTGAGTATTTTCATGTATGCCACAATTCATATTGTACACCAATTTTCATGGAAATCCATTTCTGCCTACCAAAAAGATTCCTTTGACTGTTCAAGGCCCAGTCTGTAATTTATTTGATCATATGGACAGAATGGAGGCATATTTAGCTGAATAATCAAAGAGGTCGAGTCATACACTGAAAATTTGAATTTTGTGTCTTTCTCAACCGATCATAACTGAAATTATGGACCTGTTTCACACCAATTACACAATACCGATGTTAACAAACCATTTACAGCACCAGAAAACACTTGAAACTCAGCAGCAGTAATTGTTTAGCGTTAGTGCTTGTATCAAAGAGACCAGTCGACTAATGTAGGAGTGACAGCAGATTCCAATCCTGGGATTTGTATTTTGGCAGCGGGGCGACTGTCTATGTGGGCTAGCAAAACAAACAAATAAATAAATAAATAAATAAAACTTGGCCCCCCAGTAGCCGAGTGGTTACGGTGCATGCCACATAATTGCAACATCCCTGCTTCAGTTCCAGCCGGTGACCTTTGTGGCATATTGTACCCATTCCCCTGCCTTGTTTCCTGTCTGCCACTTGGGATGGGCAACATGATCCAGAAAGGGCCGGTGTGGGTGCAGGCCTTTGTTCCAACCAAGACGTTACACACCTGAGTCTACAAATCAAGGTCCTTAGCAAAGACTATTGGTTGACTAATAGAATCAGGTGTGTAACTGCTTGGTTGGAACAAAGACCTGCACCCACACCGGCCCTATCTGGATCACACTGCCCACCCTTGCAAGGCAAAAATGCCAAAACATAGTCTTTAAAAAAAAAAACAACTTTCCTCACCAAAGCTAAATTAGTGTCATGTAATTGGTCGCACACCTGCTCTTTCCATCGCACACTGCTTCTCGCACTCTTTCCGTGAGGGGAAACGGTTTCGGTTGCCCCCGCAGCCCCCGTAGACAAATGGCCGGCACTCCCGCGAGGTGGGGCGGAAGTACCAGAGCAGAACATAGTCTGAACAGGCTCCCTCTGACATCGGCTCCAGACAGCGGTCGACAGCGGAATCCGAATCTAAAGGAGGCGGGGAGGAGGGGTAAGGGGAGGGCTTCCAAACAAATACTAATTCTTTAGATAGTACTTCATTATATTATTATCTCTGGCAGGAGAAACTGGAGACAAGAGGTTTCCACTTGATGTGACGCACTACAGAGGAAAGTTACTTCAAAGTAAAAAGGCATGGCCTATTCCTCGAACCTCTGTTTTACACACACACACACACACACACACACACACACACACACACACACACACACACACACACACACACACACACACACACACACACACACACACACAGATTTCTTATTTATTGTTTTTGTTATTATTTATTATTTACTTATAGTTTTAAGGGCTGAGAGAGCCAGGGCATATGCATTTCATTGCATTAGAAGGTACATAGTACTTTTTATATGTATATGACAATAAAGTGAAACTTGAACTTGAGTGTACTTAGATCCATGTATCAAAGTGCGGTTTGATCTCTCTCTTCCACGCAACGTGCTTCAGCACAGATATAAGAGAGCGGGTGAGGGCAAGAGCAAGAGCGAGAGAGAGAGAGAGAGAGGTGTACAAACAGAAACCACCTTGTCAAATGTAGGAGAGAGTAGAAAAATTAGAGAGAGAATTGAATCAAATGAAGGAGAGTAAAAAAAAACATGGTGCTAAGGAGTAAGAGAGGTACAGGGGATTTAAACCCCACTTGCATCTTTCTTTGCCACTCACCATCAGATCTCAATCCAAGCACCCTTCTCTTCCTCCTTTGTCCCCACTCCATGCCTCCTTCCCCACCAGACGCTAAAAGACCAGACATCACATAATTTATACAGTTACCAGGATAAGACATCTATCTCAACCAGTTAGGGCAAAGTAGTGGTCATGTATGAATGCCAGTTGGATTCTGTTGAGTGTAAACCATTATAATGGTTTTGACATCTCTTTGGGAACCAGAGAGTAAATTAAGTGTGGGAAAAGATTTGTTAAGGAGGATAATGTCTGGTTAATGTCTCCTGAATACACTGTGTATACACTATAGTATGTGTTCATATTATCCATGTGCTAAGGAAATGTGGCTTGTGCATCTATATTTATTTTTATTTAATTACTTTATTAATCGCCATGGGGCAATTCCTCCTCTGCATTTAACCCATCCTAGCTGTGTAGCTAGGAGCAGTGGGCAGCTGCTGTGCAGCGCCCGGGGACCAACTCCAGTTCGTTGCCATTCTGTCTGCACAGAAAAAGTAATATCCAATATGAGCTCCTCCTCCTGCATCCTAGACATCATTCCCACTAGCTACTCAAGGAGGTATTTTCCACTATCAGCCCCGTTATTCTGCAAATTCTTAATAATTCTCTGGCCTCCGGTTCTTCTCCAGACAGTTTTAAGCATGCCATCATTCACCTATTGCTGAAGAAACCTAATTTAGACCCCCTGTCCCTATGTAACTACAGGCCAACCTCCAAATTGTCTTTTTTATCTAAGGTTCTGGAGAGAGCAATTTCTTAGTTGATTTCTTTTATGAACACTAACACTGTTTTTAATAGTTTCCAGTCTGGTTTTAAAGCACTTCATAGTACTGAGACAACTCTAGTTAAGGTCACTAATCTACTGCTGAATGCAGACAGAGGTGACTGTTCGATTTTAGTTCTTTTGGATTTAAGTACTGCCTTTGACACGATTGAACACAACATCCTCCTACATCACTTAGAGATTTGGGTTGGCATCAAGGGCTCGACTCTTAACTTATTATGATCTTACCCCACCAACAGAACTTGTTCTGTTTGCCTGGATAACTCTACCTCCTCGGTGGCTCAGTTGAGTTGTGGTTTCCCTCAAGGCTCAGTTCTTGGCCCCCTTCTCTTCTCTATATGTATGCTGCCCCTTGGCCAGGTCATTCAAAATCACAATGTGCGCTGCCATTTTTATGCTGACGACACTCAGTTATACATGCCACTAAAACCCACAGATCCTAGCGCCCTATTAAATCTCACAACTTGCCTCACTGACATTAAATCCTGGATGTCCAAAAATTTTCTCAAATTTAATGATGAAAAGTCTGAGGTTATTCTGTTCGGTCCCGAAAATTCCATCAGTCCGTTTGCTACTAATCTTGGTGGTCTGTCAGGTAGTCTTAAGGAGGCTGCTAGGAATCTTGGGGTAATATTTGATGCTAACCTCAGTTTTGACAATCAAATTAAACATGTTGTTCAGTCATGCTTTTTCCAACTCAAGCTTATCTCCAAAATTAGGTCATTTTTATCAATTGCCAATTTGTAAAAAGTTGTACATGCTTTTATCTTTTCTCGGCTCGACTACTGTAATGCACTTTATTCTGGTATCAGCAAGGGCTCCCTCCACCATCTGCAGTTGGTACAAAATGCCACTTCTCGGCTCATTACCAAGACAAGGAGGCATGACCATGTCACTCCTGTGCTTGCCTCCCTACACTGGCTCCGTTATTTTTCGAATTGATTTTTACATTTTGCTGCTCACTTTTAAGGCTTTAAATAGTTTTGTGCCTTTATAAATTTGTGATTTATTGACTTGGTGTGTCCCCCCTCGACCATTAAGGTCTGCAGATGGAGCCCTGCAAGTTATTCCCAGGTCTTGGTTGGTTACAATGGGTGATCGGGCTTTTGCCGTTAGAGCCCCCACACTACAGAACTCTCTTCCTGCTGAGCTAAGATGAACTAAGTCTCTAGCGTCTTTTAAATCTCGTCTCAAAACTCTTCTTTTTATGAAAGCTTTTACAAATGTTTGATATTTGCTTTTATTTTTACTGTTTTGATCTTACTCTTATTCTTGCCTTCTCTGGTTTTATCTGGGGGTTTTTTTTGTGTGAAGCACGTTGTAACATTGTTTTAGAAAAGTGCCATGTAAATAAAATTATTATTATTAATAAGTATTAAACCTAACATGCATGTCTTTTTGATGGTGGGGGAAACCGGAGCACCTGGAGAAAACCCACCGCAGACACGGGGAGAACATGCAAACTCCACACAGAGAACAACCTGGGATGACCCCCAAGGTTGGACAACCCCGGGGTTCGAACCCAAGACCTTCTTGCTGTGAGGTCACTACAATACAATTGTATCCCTCAAAGGATTTGCTTATATCCTACTGAAACCACATTTTGGATCCCAACACACTTAATTAGTTCAAAGCAATAAGCAAAAATAGCTAAAACAAGATCAAATGCATGCCGCCTATATACAATTTACACGGTATGCAGTATATGTTTAATGTCACTATCCCACATAATGGTTATTTCATGACTATGAATGCTGACATTGAACATGGCAATGACGCAAAGGCGCTTAGATTTTTGTTTTTGCTCGTGTTTTTTGATATAGTTATGTGATGCTAGGAGCAAGGTTACAATAAATTGAGGTGGAGGGTGCAAATTTAGCCTGAAGGCGACATACATTAATGAGAGCTGTGTGAAACTGTGCACTTGGTTACACACAGACTCTTTGTCAGACTCTTTGTTCATTTATTAGTCTTTATGCTAATGGTTGCATTAGCATTGGATTAACGGGATTGAGGGCAGCTCTCTGGCTAGGCTGGCTGGTTCCTCTTTCAATTACACACAAATACAATCAGTATTTCACCTTGCAAGTTGATGCAGAACACGCTGTTGTCGGCCAGCAATGGCCAGAGCATTTACACATGGGAAATCAGAGATGATATTCAGCACAACAGTAGGGTTGCCAACTGTCCTGTAAAATATGGAATCATCCCGTGATTGGAAATGAATGTGCTCCATATTGAACTGATACGGGTCGCGCTTTGTTCTGTTATTTTTGAGAATTAATTCAGTGCAAATATATGGTAGAAAAATATTACAGGTTAGAATATTAAGACAGAGCGATTTGTATGAGGTGGAAGGAAACCCTCCTGCTCTGTCATCCCTCACCCTGTCTGCCATGTTATGGTCCACTCCCCAAACAGAGAAGGCCCTTCTCATTGGCCATGACTTACGACCAATGAGAAGTGCCGTCACAGTGCTGCTACGATATGCCTGACAGTAGTGCGAGATTAAAAAAAAAAGGCAACCTGCAAACAGTTCACCAGCAAAAAAAAAAAAAAAGAGACTACAAAAATACAGAAGGCAATGGGAAAATGATTACCAATGGCTGGGATGCATGAGTGAGAATGTGGCTAACTGCACTGTCTGTCACCGGGTTTCCTCCATTAGTGATGGAGGAGCCATTGCAGTCTCCTGGTTTCCTTGATGTGATTACGTATGGTATGATAGGACTTCTCACAGCCAAGTATGTGAGCATTTTTATGTCATGTATTTAGATTAGTCTACTACTGAGGGTTAATGCAGGTGTAAGCGCATGACCTGTCATTTTGGACAAAATGAGCATTACACAATAATCAAATATTTGTTATAGGTCCACAGTAGTCGGAGCTCCTCAGTCTAAGGTCATGTAGCCCCTCTTGTCCCGCCGATGTTCCTTATTTCCATTTCAGGGAGTTGGCAACCCTACACAACAGTCAACAGCAGTCTTGTATGTATGTTTGGCTACTGAGCATCTTGGGGAAAGAAAAAAAAAACACCAGAAAAGCACTGGAGGATTTATGATCCACCCCACCCCAGTGTCTTTTTTGTGTGTTTTACTTTCTTGATTCCAGCATTAAAAACAAGTTTCAATGACCGAGTGATTTTTGCTTTAGTTGTTTATTCAGATGTTAGACCTCAGAGGTCCTTATTGAACTGATATCACATGGCATACATTGTTGACGTGATATCACATGGTACAAACTGAAAAAAAAACATGTCCCATAAATCCCATGCACAAGCATGCTCACATGCTTGCACATGGGGTTGCACCAAATGTGGGTTCATGTTGAAATTGTGAGGTCAGAGTGTTGATTCCTGCATCTTTGAAGGACTGTTGAACCATTCAGTGGTAAAAAAAACAAACCCCAAAACATTAAAGTGAGAACATTTTACTAAATTTTTATGTGTATATCTGAAACTAAACCTTTACCCCTTCCTTTACCTGTGGTGTTGTCATTTAATGGGATCCCAGAGGGTGGGCTAGCAATTTCTGCCACCCCATTTTCAACCCTTCTCCTTGCCTCCTCTTCATCTTCCTCTCCTTTGCCATTTTCAGGCAGGTTGCGTTTGAGGAATACCGCCGTTTCTTCTGGCTCACTCGCATTCTCAGTCACCACCACCTCAATATCAGGGTCGATGGACTTCACTATAAAATGATATTCAGTTCCTGCGGTGAAACGGAGAAACACACACACACACACACACACACACACACACACACACACACACACACACACACACACACACACACACACACACACACACACACACACATTATAACACTGGACTGCTTACATTCATATTAGGCATGTAAGTGCTTACACATTCACATTATTCTACTTCATACAATACTAAACAAACGCCGACCTACATTTTCACTCTAATGTATAGACTTCAGTGGGGCAAAAAAAGTAAATAGGAAGTACATCTGATTCTGACACCATATCGTGTGGTGGGTCCTTGTGGTGAGGCGACTCAGTTAATGGTGGTCTCGTGTTTGTGAATGGCTCCACTGTGGCTGGCACCATGGTGTGTGTTCCTTTGAGAGAACACAACAGATGGCACAGCACACAGGGGTGCCATGCCAGTGCTACTCAAGCTCTGGGACACACACACACACACACACACACACACACACACACACACACACACACACACACACACACACACACACACACATGCATGTACACTCACCACATTTTTCTGCCACCTCCTGAGTGACCAGCTCCTTCACCTCTTCAATCTTGAGAGAGAATGGCAAGTTGCAAAATCAATCACATCAAAAGGATATTTCAATCTTCTTTCACAAACTGTCTGTGTGCATTATGTACATTAATGTTTGTGTGTGTGTGTGTGTGTGTGTGTGTGTGTGTGTGTGTGTGTGTGTGTGTGTGTGTGTGTGTGTGTGAGAGACAGAAAGGGAGAGAGCGAGAGAAATATAATAATAATAATAATGAGCACAAAAGAGAGAGAGAGAGCAAGCATTAAGTGTCCATGTTGAAGTTCTTTATTTGCATGCTCGTGTGTGTTTTATTGGCTGGCACTCACAGACAGACCAGGCTCTCCCTTTTCTCCTTTGGCTCCTTCATCCCCCTCTTTCCCCTGTGGATAAAAAAATCCACATCAACACAAAAGTGAATGGGTGAATAGATGGACAAAAATCATGAAATACAATCAACAATGGATCTCATGATATTTCATGCACACAGTGAGTTAAGGAGAGAAGTGTGTGTGTGTGTGTGTGTGTAAAAGATAAATGGACTGTATTTATATGGCGCTTTTCTTATCTACCGACCACTCAAAGCTCTTTACAGTGTATGCCTCACATTCACCCATTTACACACACATTCATACACTGATGGTGGCGACTGCCATGCAAGGACATTTCAACACACTCTCTGGAGGGGCCGGGGATCAAACCAGTGACCTTCCGATTACTAGACGACCCATTCCACCTCCTGAGCCATGCTGTGTGTGTGTGTGTGTGTGTGTGTGTGTGTGTGTGTGTGTGTGTGTGTGTGTGTGTGTGTGTGTGTGTGTGTGTGTGTGTGTGTGTGTGTGTGTGTGTTTTTGTTTGAGCATGTGTGTGTGTGTGTGTGTGTGTATAGTCTTACTCTGTCCCCTGGTTTTCCGGGAGTACCTGGTGATCCCCTTTGACAAGGCTTTGCCCTGCCCCTTCTGCCCATCTCTCCCTGTCAAACAAATATCAGATAGAAAGTGTACCCAAACCAATACAAATATTAAAGTTTACAATTCTTTCAAAACTGAATCCTCTCTAAAAATTGAATAACAACCTAACAGTCAAACTCAAGACTTTAACTCATCCATCAACGTAACCTTCTGAGCAACTGATCGTAGTCTCATCCCAGTCTCCCCTAATTAGGCCCTACTTTTCCATTCACTCCGTTCAGCATTATGTGTCTAATAATTACTGCCGAAAGGAATGATTTTAACAAGGTAGAGAGAAAGAATCTGAGCCAGAAATAACCCAATTACTGTGTTCTTTAATAAAGGCTGTATTGTGAATGTATGTGCTACTATAAACAGGAGCAAATGATGTCCATCTCTCTGAATTTGACCTGCGGTGGAAGTGGTGACGACTGTAATCAAGCTCGTCTAATCTTGTGGCTTGACCTCTTCCATCACTTTCTTTTTTATCTGTGTTAATTGTGAGTTTTTGCATTGAGATCGGAGTGTCGTCTCCTGTTCCCTTTTAAAGCCAGGTGCACTTGCACCTTGGTAGATTGCTATTATAATAGCAGATTTGACAAGTAGTGGGTGCATTGTGCACCCGCCTATGTAGGCGCATAGTATTACTATCTTAATAATGCTGAATCTCCAAACTGGGTGCCCACAGACTCCCATCTACTACAGGTAAATACACTGACTATCGATAAGTACCTCATGCAACCCCACTTCAAAAAACCCAAACTATCACTTTAAAGATAAGAGAAAGGGAACATAATGACACTAATGTACATTTTTCCATTCAGTTCAGTCAAAGCCTGCTGGGAGTATTTTAACCAATTTATGTGGAATTATTTTAATATTATAATTATTCACCTTGATCAAAGTTTACTTCCTGCTGTCCATGCAGTTTAGTTCATTCCATTTTCATGTTTTGGAAGTCATTTATGTTTAATTAAAAAAAAATTCCCCTCAGATTGTTATCCAGTGCCCTGAACATCATGCACTTTATTTTTTCAAATATTTTCTGTTTTACAAAAAATTCAATCAAACATATGTTCATTTAAAGGCAGCCTTTGTGTTAGGGTTTGTGTTGCTGTAAATTTTGGCACAATTTTTTTAACATTTACTCCAACTGAATATCGGCCCCAAATATCGGTTATGGGCCGCCACAACTTACCGATAATCGATATCGGTATCAGCCCTAAAAAAACCATATCGGTCGACCCCTAATATATATACACTACCGTTCAAAAGTTTGGGATCACATTGAAATGTCCATATTTTTGAAGGAAAAGCACTGTACTGTTCAATGAAGATAACTTTAAACTAGTCTCAACTTTAAAGAAATACACTCTATACATTGCTAATGTGGTAAATGACTATTCTAGCTGCAAATGTCTGGTTTTTGGTGCAATATCTACATAGGTGTATAGAGGCCCATTTCAAGCAACTATCACTCCAGTACAATGTGTTTGCTCATTGGCTCAGAAGGCTAATTGATGATTAGAAAACCCTTGTGCAATCATGTTCACACATCTGAAAACAGTTTAGCTCGTTACAGAAGCTACAAAACTGACCTTCCTTTGAGCAGATTGAGTTTCTGGAGCATCACATTTGTGGGGTCAATTAAACGCTCAAAATGGCCAGAAAAAGAGAACTTTCATCTGAAACTCGACAGTCTATTCTTGTTCTTAGAAATGAAGGCTATTCCATGCGAGAAATTGCTAAGAAATTGAAGATTTCCTACACCGGTGTGTACTACTCCCTTCAGAGGACAGCACAAACAGGCTCTAACCAGAGTAGAAAAAGAAGTGGGAGGCCGCGTTGCACAACTGAGCAAGAAGATAAGTACATTAGAGTCTCTAGTTTGAGAAACAGACGCCTCACAGGTCCCCAACTGGCATCTTCATTAAATAGTACCCGCAAAACACCAGTGTCAACATCTACAGTGAAGAGGCGGCTGCGGGATTCTGGGCTTCAGGGCAGAGTGGCAAAGAAAAAGCCATATCTGAGACTGACCAATAAAAGAAAAAGATTAAGATGGGCAAAAGAACACAGACATTGGACAGAGGAAGACTGGAAAAAAGTGTTGTGGACGGATGAATCCAAGTTTGAGGTGTTTGGATCACAAAGAAGAACGTTTGTGAGACGCAGAACAAATGAAAAGATGCTGGAAGAATGCCTGACGCCATCTGTTAAGCATGGTGGAGGTAATGTGATGGTCAGGGGTTGCTTTGGTGCTGGTAAGGTGGGAGATTTGTACAGGGTAAAAGGGATTCTGAATAAGGAAGGCTATCACTCCATTTTGCAACGTCATGCCATACCCAGTGGACAGCGCTTGATTGGAGCCAATTTCATCCTACAACAGGACAATGACCCTAAACACACCTCCAAATTGTGCAAGAACTATTTAGAGCAGAAGCAGGCAGCTGGTATTCTATCGGTAATGGAGTGGCCAGCGCAGTCACCAGATCTGAACCCCATTGAGCTGTTGTGGGAGCAGCTTGACCGTATGGTACGCAAGAAGTGCCCATCCAACCAATCCAACTTGTGGGAGCTGCTTCTGGAAGCGTGGGGTGCAATTTCTCCAGATTACCTCAACAAATTAACAGCTAGAATGCCAAAGGTCTGCAATGCTGTAATTGCTGCAAATGGAGGATTCTTTGACGAAAGCAAAGTTTGATGTAAAAAAAATCTTATTTCAAATACAAATCATTATTTCTAACCTTGTCAATGTCTTGACTCTATTTTCTATTCATTTCACAACATATGGTGGTGAATAAGTGTGACTTTTCATGGAAAACACAAAATTGTTTGGGTGATCCCAAACTTTTGAACGGTAGTGTACATATACATATATAGTATCTTCTGCAGCACCTTCACTCTGTGTGTGTTGCACCATGTGTGTTGTGTGACCCAGGTTGAGGAAGTGGGTATACCTTTGGCCCAGTGTCCCCTCGGGGTCCCAGGGATCCTGGTCGTCCCGGGTCTCCATCCCTTCCCAGACTCCCTGCTGACCCTTTGAACCCTGGGAAGCCAGGGAAACCTGCAGCACCCTGCATGCAACAGGAAATGTGAGAGAGTAGTGACAGAGTAAAGTCAAGTGTGTTTGATTTTAACCATGGTTCACTTGTATGTAAGGAAATATGCACATTTCTATTCCATTATGAATGGATACTAAATTTGAAGCAACATATTGCATTTTAACCACAGTTGTGGATTGGTTCAACGTGATGCATGAAATATGTATGAAATGAGGTGAAAAGGATGATGTTTTCCCCGAGACTCCAACCAGACAAATTCAGCAGACTTCGGGAGGACTGGATTGAGTACATAACACCATCCAGGATGGACTTTTTATGATGAAATGTATTTTACTCATATTGGACATGACACCCAAAAGTTAACAAGCACAAACGATCATGAGAGATAGGTTTTTACTGTTATTTGTTTTATCCCTTTGCAATTCCCATTTATTTTACAGTTTAATTTCTCTTTAGTCACCAAGAAATAGAATGTCAGATTTTATCAGTCCAAAAATTAGTAGTCTGGGAAAAAAGAGGGGTAATGGAGTACTGTTAGTATTGTGTGAAAGAAGTATTCATACCATGAGGGCCAATCCCAAATAAAAATCAGAAAAAAATACAGTGAGGTGTATGAACATAAATTGTTGAAAATGAAAACTACATAACCACGAATGACGTAAATACAAACCGATAAAGAGTTCGATTGAAGACTGAACAGTGGGATGGATTGATATATCATTATTTATGGTTTACTAACCTTTTCTCCTTTCTGTCCTGTGGCGCCATCAACTCCATTTATTCCCCCATCACCCTTTTCCCCCTAAAAATGCGACAAAACATACAGAGAAAATACAAATAACAAGTAAACAAAAAAGTGAGAATGTGTGCAAGAGACCGAGATGGGTGTGTGTGTGTGTGTGTGTGTGTGTGTGTGTGTGTGTGTGTGTGTGTGTGTGTGCTCGTGCATACCTTGCGTCCCATGAGTCCATTGAGCCCTGGTATGCCAGGGGTGCCAGGTAACCCCATGTCACCCTGTCATGTAGAAAATAACAAATCAGATGTCACCAATACTTAGCATCCTAGTAGAGTAACTGGTACTTCAGACATGTCGTCACTTGATCATGTCAATGTCTGTTTAGTCTGAGAGTCAAGACCAGGTCTAACCTTCTCTCCATCCAGTCCTGGGCTCCCCATGCGTCCGGGTAAGCCTCTGAACCCCTGTAAAACCGAAAATTTGAAAATAAAGTGACCATCCAAGCAGGCCTTACCATGTACCATGTAGGCAATTTAAAGATTATACCACCTGTGTGAAACTGGCATATTATCATGTATGATGTTTGCTTATTTTTAATCCTTTGTTTTTTTGTTTTTTGGATTTTTTCCCCCTTTTTCTCCTCAGTTGCACTTGGCAAATTACTCCACTCTTCAGAGCCATCCCAGTCACTGCTCCACCCCCTCTGCCGATCCGGGGAGGGTTGCAGACTACCACATGCCTCCTCTGACACATGTGGAGATGCCAGCCGCTTCTTTTTACCTGACAGTGAGGAGTTTCACCAGGGGGGCATAGCACATGGGAGGATCACACTATTCCCCTGTTCCCCCTCCTAAACAGGTGCCCCGACCGACCAGAGGAAGCGCTAGTGCAGCAACCAGGACACATACCCAGATCCACCTTCCCATGCGCAGACACGGCCAATTGTGTCTGTAGGGACGCTCGACCAAGCCGGAGGTAACATGGGGATTTGAACCGGCTTTCCCCATGTTGGAAGGCAACAGAACAGACCGCCATGCCACCTGGACACCCTTACTTTTAATCCATAACTATGTAGGACCTATACTATGTTGAACTTTAGTCTATATTGCTTAGATGGATGCTATGAAGTGCGTCAGAAAGTGTCTTCTCCATGTGAATCGAGAGGCCTATTGTTGTCTTCTCCAACTTTGACTGTTAGCTGATAAGCAGAGGAAGAACAAACAACTGACCTAGAGTCGGCCCTCGCGGGGAGATCACCTGCTTACAGTAAGCATCACTCAGCAGTTCTGCTGGAACAAGGTATAAAGGAGAGAGGGTGCACACTTGTAAGGTTGACTTCATGTGTGCTGTGCTTGCAAGCATTATTAAAGCGTGACAATACTGTAAGCGATTTTTGTCTCGCTCCTCATTTATTGTCAGAGAGGAATTAAAATAATTGCTACGACAGCAGTTTCAACAAAACACAAAGAGACAAGCTGAAGGAAAACAATCAAGAAACGTATATATGGGCGTCCAGGCGGCGTGGCGGTCTATTCTGTTGCCTACCAACATGGAGATGCCAGTTCGAATCCGTGGTCCCTCCGGCTTGGTCGGGCGTCCTTACAGACACAATTGGCTGTGTCTGCGGATGGGAAGCCAGATGTGGATATGCGTCCTGGTCGCTGCACTAGCGCCTCCTCTGGTCGGTTGGGGCACCTGTTCGGGGAGGAGGGGGAACTGGGGGGAATGGCGTGATCCTCCCACGCGCTACGTCCCCCTGGTCAAACTCCTAACTGTCAGGTGAAAAGAAACGGCTGGCGACTCCATATGTATCGGAGGAGGCATGTGGTAGTCTGCAGCCCTCCCCGGAATGGCAGAGGGGGTGGAGCAGTGACCTCGACGGCTTGGAAGAGTGGGGTAATTGGCCAGATACAATTGGGGAGAAAAAAAAAGGGGAGGGGGGGGAATCTAAAAAAAAAGAAAGAAACGTTTTTACAACTGTAATAGGTCTGCTGAGTACATCTTTCATCATGTGTGTAAGAAGTCAGAGATGAGCTCTCACCTTTTCTCCCTTATCTCCTTTATCTCCGGGCAAGCCTGGTTCCCCTGGATCACCCTTTGAAAAGTTAAACAAACAAACATATTCTTAACCATACATGACATTATCAAAATTGAAGATTCACCTGCCGATTCACACATATATCTTTGATTCAGCCATACCTGATCACCCTTCTTCCCATGCAGTCCCAAATCTCCTTTGTCCCCTTTGGCTCCATCCACTCCATGATCTCCATTGCGCCCCTGAAATAACAGTAAAGCCAAGCCTCATACTATTGCGAGGGCCACCGTTTGAGCTACAAGTGTGTGTGTGTGTGTGTGTGTGAATGTGCACCCTACTTTTACTCCATTGGCACCAGGCTCCCCTGAATCTCCCTGTAGGAAAACAGGAAAAAAATCATACGCAGCACTACAAAGTAAAGTGATTATCTAATGATGACGGTTTTAATTAATGTGACTCTTTTCCGACCTTCTGACCCACTGGTCCCCGGGCTCCAAATGGTCCCACTGCACCCTTTTTGCCTGCATCTCCCTTTAGGCCCTTTAATAACAATTAGATAATTAGTATGTAGTTGAAGTCGTTTGGAAAAGTCGGGGCAGAGCAGTTTCCTGATTGAGTTTTGTGTGGGAAATCTGTCCTGGCAGGATGCTCAACATAAAGTCACAATACATGAACACCAAGAAAAGGAAGAACGTCACACAAACAACACATAGACAATACAATAAATGACCTGCAGCCAATTAGGGGCTAATGTGGTGCAAAGGTAACATTGTGTACAGTGTGATCAATATAAAATTGATTTCTGCATGTAGTTGTACTCCACTGGATGGAAACTTTCCCATAACCATAAGGTTGTAGGTTCACTTCCATCTACAACCATAGCTTCTGTTAGTGTCCTTGAGCAAAACATAATGAATATTGACCTGCTCAAAAGTTGTGGCTTTGGATAAGGGTGCCATGTCTATGCCTAACATGCAATTGCACTTTAAAAGTACTGGTAGACCCAGCAAGCAAGTCGATGAAAAATGATGAAATCTGGAGGATAGAGCGACATGGGCCGTACCAAGAGTCACTGGTGAGAGAACCAGAACTGAGACTCTGAACCTGTACCTTCTCCTCTCTTCTCTGCACTACACTGTTACCTTGACCTCTGATGACAACCATGTGTGTTAGCAGAAATGTGAAAGTGTATCTAACCACGTTCTAACTTAATATAAGAAATAGTATTTTTTCTCACTTTTGATGTTCTCTCACGTAAACTGTTCTTTATTTTGGTTGGCTGTACTAAATGGATTATTTGGGTTATAACCCAAATGGGTCTAAGTTATTGCAGTAATCGTCTTCTTTATTTAAAATGAGTTTATTTGGAATTAGTACCTTGACTCCAGGGGGACCATCCTCTCCCTTTTCTCCTTTATCTCCATCAAAACCTGGGGGGCCTCGCAGTCCCTGAATCAAACAAAATGTCACATCAACTGTTCATCGCTCACTTTATTTGCCTTGCTATAAATGCTGCAATCCTCAAGATTTACACTAAAGCTACTACTTTCTAATCCTGGCACATTTATAACAATAGCTACTACACAGATATCTGAATTGTTCATGCTTTTGTAGTTGCTTACTTTAATGACTACTGACTGGTAAAACTTTCCTGGGAAAAATTATTTGCACACAGCGTTTTATGTCTTTAGCACTGCAGTCAAACGCAGAGGGATCAGGCAGATATGTCCCACTAGGCTCACAGAAGGATCTTTAGCAACTGATACTACAACATCAATAGCTAAAACTCAAGTTTAATCACAGTTTGTTCTTGCATAACATCACTGCAGTTGCCATGGCGACCATTGCTTTTGAATGGCTTTCTGGGTTACAGAGTGGTGAAACTACACTGCAGTTACGGAAATAACCATCGTCAGTATTGCAGCTTTAAAGGGATGGAAAATGTGATGTAAATACAATTCTTGTGTCAGGAGCTTGTAATACTGAGAGCCTGTAAGAAACGTTTCAGGCATGTTTGACCATTTATCTGAGAGTTGTGAGCATTTTGGGATGTCTGTCATAATGCCACTAGGAGGCGCCATGCAGTCTGCTGGAAGAGTGATGCGTGGTGTCACATAGTCTCAATACTGAGAAACTCCACCGGTGCCACTCTTCAATACCGAAGAGACAAAACACGAGAGCTGAAACCAACTTCCACAGAAAAGATGTGACTGGGAAAGTGGTAAGTATATGAATTAATTATGAAGTTCCGCTTACAGTGTGGGAAGATGGTGGTGCAAATTCACATTTCCAATGGCCTCACCCAGTAACGGTGTGGGAAGATGGCGGTGTGAATTCATGTTTGGGGCAGCCTGATCCAGTACCGTCCATGCAGTGTCTTTGTCCATGTCTGCGTCTAAATTTGTCTTCATTTGATGGCTGGGAGAGCTGGTGCTGGATCGGCTGGGAGAGCTTGGTCTGCTGCATCCTGTAGGCCCAGGGACCATGGCCCTGCCTGGAGCTGTGCTTGAAGAGGTAACACCAAGGGCGGTCTGACAGGATGTGGAAGCAGGACAGGCTAAGCTAACTGCTAGCCCATGCATACCGGCAGTTCCAATAACACCGAGGGCAGTCTGGCAGCAGCCTCGCCTAGCCTTGACTGTGTTTTTAGTGTCATCATGTAAATTGCAGGGAGGTGTGTCGAAGGTGTCTGGCTGGGAGAGCTAGCATTGGATCGGCTGAGGGAGCCTGGTCTGCTGCGTCCTGTAGGCCCAAGCACCATGGCCCTGAAGAGGAAACACCAAAGGCGGTCTGACAGGACGTGGAAGCAGGGCAGGCTAAGCTAACTGCTAGCCCATGCAGACTGGCAGTTCCGACAGTCATCCTGGCTGGCATTCGTTCTCCTGAACAGTTTTTTTTTTTTTTTTAGATATATGTGTTAGTTTGGATATGTGTGTTCTTGTAGTTCTTGTAGTTTTTGGATAGCCTATGTGTTTTTGTCTTTGTGTTGCACTGCTGTGGGCTGGGGGAAACGATGTTTTGTTTCATTTCAGTTGCGCAAGTGAATGAAATGAAATGACAAATAAAGTGTTTGTGATTCTGATTAGACTGAAGTGCAGGAATGTGGTGAGAAAAACGGTTGTTGTAACGACCTGCTATACTTGTGCATCAAGTCTTACTCGGTGTGCTGAGCGGACATGAGGTCAAGAGCCGCTGAAGAGGATGACATCAAAGAGGATGGTACAACATAGAAGAGCTAACATGTCAGGCCAGGACTCTGCAGTCTACACCCATCTACAGGCCAGCGGCCACTCTTTCAAGGATGAGGATGTGCACTTCCTTGATAGGGCAAAACGCTGGTTTGAACGGGGAGTCAAAGAGGCCATCTATGTGAAGAGGGAACGGCCATCCCTGAACCGAGGGGGGGGGCGTGTCTAAGAGTACATCCGTCACCATTTTACAATGCTGTGATTGCAACCATTCCCCAAACCTCTGTGAATAGTACACATGGCCATTGTAACTGTAGTTAATGGTCGCGGCGATTTGCATATGAAACTGATCGTTGTTTTTGGTCGTTATGCCACTGTATTGTTTATAAGGGTGTTGATACCTGCAGTCAGTTGAGACTGAAGAGGTCACTTAGATGAGTGATGAAAAGT
This sequence comes from Lampris incognitus, assembly GCF_029633865.1. Taxonomy (NCBI): domain Eukaryota; kingdom Metazoa; phylum Chordata; class Actinopteri; order Lampriformes; family Lampridae; genus Lampris; species Lampris incognitus. The sequence goes on from NC_079213.1 coordinate 12,493,257, forward strand.
TTCTCTCAACAAAGGTTGTTTCCAGACGAACTGATTCACCTTTCTGTGATTTCCTAACCTGGATTATTCAGCATGCATCAAGTCATGACGTGAGAACATTTACGCAGGTGATCCAGGGGATTTCTTGGACCAGTTAGAATAGTTTCAATAACGCCATTCATGAAATTGTTGATGATGAGGGAAAACTGACTTTGGGAGATGGTTATCTTGGTTGTATGAACGTTTAATTTTTGATCGTTCACATGAATCGTTAGTTTAGATCATAATCTAGCTATCTTCCCAACTTTATTTTTTATCAATCAAATCAAAATCAAAATGTGCGGCAGTACATGGCTCACACAGACTTCACCTCTCAGGCGGGGGATGCAAAGATTGGCCCTCTTTTGAATTTTTCTACACTGGTCCTATTATCACCATCCAAAGAAACAGACCATCATGCTGTTTTGGAGATAGGGCTTTCTGTGTCGCTTCTCTTAAACTGTGCAATAACCTGTCTTTCTCCCCGAGGACACCAAACAAACTAGAAACTCCCCTATTTTTCGCGCCCCGGTCTCGTCAGATCCGACTATGGCCGGACTCGATGAAGCAGCAATCATTGGCAACGCTGTCTTCGGGAGGGGGGCGGAGTCGGCTTGTGTTCGTCATGTGAATGCGTCTCTGTGTGTGTCGGAAAAACAGTGGTTCGGCTTGGATTCGCCTTGTCACGAAAGTGGGGAGGCGCTTTCCTTCGAGACTGCCGGCCGGAGAGATGCAGTTGGCGAACGCATGCAATACGAGGGTGGGTGTTTGAATTAAAAATAGGGATCAATTGGCCACTAAATTGGGAGAAAAAAGGGAAAAATCAGAAATAAATTTATAAAAAAAAAAAAAGAAACTCCCCTATTTAACCTCTCTTACTTCTTACTGTGCTCTGTTTATACTGTTATAACTGTCTTTTAATTTGCTATGATGTCTATTACATTTCACCATCTTTGCCTCATGTCTCCCATTATCAGATTCTTTTCTTGTTTCTTGTTCCTATTGATTTTGTGTTTCTGAAATTTTACTGTCCAAGGTGTCCATAAGCTATGGAAAGGCAAATATAATTTTTTATTTTTTTTATTTTCATTTTATATACTGTATTTATCCCTGTGGGGAAATTATGCTCTGCATTTAACCCATCCTAGCTGTGTAGCACCTGGGGGCCAACTCCAGTTTGTCTTGCCATGCCTCGATCAGGGGCACAGACAGCAGTATTAACCCTAACATGCATGTCTGTGCCCCTGACCGATTGAAATGCGTTGTTTATTGTAATTATTATCCTTAATTTCAACTTTGACTTCAAAGGGATCTCACCTCCTCTCCCTTAGCCCCTTTATATCCACGAGGTCCTTGGATTTGAAGCACACTACCCTGTGGAAAGATCAGATGTTTATCGTTATAACATGGTGGGAATTAATGAATAAATAAAGAATCTAATAAATAGAGTAGCACTGGTAAACTGTCAGCAGCGGGATGAACAGTCTACAGAGTAAAGATGTGGCCAGGATGGATAAAACGTCATCATACCCTCTCTCCTCTGACTCCAGGCCAGCCGCGGTCACCCTGAAAGAGATGTGTCTTTTCAAGAACATCCTCTAAACACGGGGACAGGATTTCATTTGTACTCATTCTCCAAAAATACAGAGAAGGCCATTGTCTGGTCCACCCTCCAACTCCCCCCCCCCCCAGCAGTCCCAACAGGAGAAAATCCTTCATGTTACATTATTTTCTGCCCATCCATCTCTATGAAAACAAAACAACCGAACACGGAGACCAGTGTGCAATGAGAAAGTATTCAGAATCAAGGGTAACACGTTATTATTGCACTTCAATAGGGAAAGAAATGAACCCGAGTGAAATTGGATCTGAATCAACCTCGGGTCATTTCGACTGACAGCCGATATCCCTGGTCTCTCACTGACACTATAAATCAAACGAGAAATGCATGCATAAGAAAATCAACAGACTCTTTATGAATATATACACGTTTAGACTTAAGTATTGAGGCATCAAAAACAGTTACGTTGCTGGGTTGAGTTTGAGGTTACCTTTTCTCCTTTAGTGCCTTGCAAACCTTTCAGACCCTAGACAAGCAAGTAGAGTAGAAGAAAATAGGTGTAAAGGATTGAAATCAGAATGGTCTCATGTAATGCCATGCTATTTATGGGTGGGGGCTGATATCAAACACTTACTATATGGCCAGTGGCTCCGTTTGCCCCCGGTGTGCCCTTCTCACCCTGTAGAAAATGGATAATCAAAATGTTTTCCTTCATAGGATATAATTAGACTCATGCATAGCTAACCAGTTAACAGTTAAGTTGGGCGGCACGGTGGCACAGTGGTTAGCGCTGTCGCCTCACAGCAAGAAGGTCCTGGGTTCAAACCCCGGGGTTGTCCAACCTTGGGGGTCATCCCAAGTCGTGGCATTTCCATGTTCTCCCTGTGTCTGCAGTGGGTTTTCTCCGGGTGCTCCAGTTTCCTCTCACCATCAAAAAAGATATGCATGTTAGGGTTAATACTCCTGTCTGTGCCCCTGACCGAGGCATGGCAAGACGAACTGGAGTTGGTCCCCGGGTGCTGCACGGTGGCTGCCCACTTTGCCTAGCTACACAGCTAGGATGGGTTAAATGCAGAGCGTGAATTTCCCTACGGGGATCAATAGAGTATATCAAAATCAAAAGGTTCTTCTCAACAAGCAGACTATGTAAAAAGGGGGCACTGTGAGTGTTCTCAGAGGAAGAGAGTAGGGAAAAAAGACAGCAATGAATGACACATTTAAATGTGTAAATTGAAAGCTGGTCCTCCATGAGTATCTGTCACCCATCAAACCAAAGAAACAAAACGGGGCCATTCATTCACGGATATTTCCCACTTGATCATGTGTTTTCCATCCTTGGGGGGGGGGGCCTCAAGAGTTAAAGGTTACCTTGGGTATTGACCACGCTTACCCTTCTGCCTGGGATCCCAGCAATGCCCCTCGCGCCCGACTCGCCTGGAATGCTGTCACCCTGATGGGAATATGAGCATGAATATGAACATGATGGGGAATACGAGTACGTATCAAACGCTTCACACTTCAATACCATTGTATCAGTCATCTGTTAAAATGTTAAAAATGATGCAAGTAAACAAATAAGTAGATCACGGTAAACACATACAGTAGACAGACAGACATAGATAAATGGACAAACAGATAGACGGATGGATGGATGGATGGATGGATGGATGGATGGATGGATGGATCAATCGATAGATAGACATGGAGAAAATAGAGGTGGGATGGTACCTTTTCTCCTTTTACTCCTGGCACACCAGGAGGACCCTTTGAAAGAAAAAGCACAACTAACGTCAGATCAGGAGAAATCACACTAACACACAGTGGTCCAAATAGGTTTATTTTGAAGAATGATTTCATTTTGATCACAAAAGATATTTTGGTAACCAAAATTAAATTTAAAAACATTATCTGAACAATAACAGATTATGTTAGAACAGGGTAAATGTATCTTATATTATATAGACAGGTCATTTGTTATTGCCATACTGTATTCTATCTTCATTCCTACCACCAGACAAAATTCAGTTGTAAGTCGACACAGGGGTCATATCAACACTCGTTTAGGGTTTTCATAAAATATCTGGCCATACTGTATTCTAGCTTCATTCCTACCACCAGACAAAATTCAGTTGTATGTCAACACAGGGGTCATATCAACACTCGTTTAGGGTTTTCATAAAATATCTGGGGGCTGCTTGTCTTTATTTTGACAAACAGGATTGGTGATCCCAACACCTCACGTCCTGCCCTGGCTGGGAGGATGCTGTCACAACTTTTTCTCACCTGTGTTCCAGGAGGTCCTTGTGGTCCAGCAGCGCCAGGCGATCCATTCTTCCCCCTTCGACCCCTGTCTCCCTTCACAGATATGGAAATAAAGGGGGAGAGATAAAGGCCATGCTGCTGCGGTGAAATGGAAAAACACAAGACCTCTCCGGGGTTGTTAGAGGATGCTTTAGAAATGTGATTCATGTCATCTTGCTGATGGATGGTTTAGGCAACTGCCAAATACAAAAGATCACTATCACAAAAGTTTGTTTTTGAGGATCTGTTTTGTTTTTGACAGCTCTTCTCGCTCCACATATCTCTATTTAATTGTATTTTCAATTACACTCAAACAATACTTATACATATAAAAAAAGTAAAATGTAAATATACCAGGAATCAGCAACATTTATTTGTCATTTCATTCCATGCACCTGCGCACATGAAATGATACGAAATATCGTTTCCCCCAGTCGACAGCAGTGCAACACAAAGACAAAAACACATCCAAAATACAAGAAAACATTATTTCAAACTACAAAAAACCCCGACAAAAACACATATATCCAACATAAAAACAAAATTAAAAAAAATCACTGTCCAAGAGAGCAAACATCAGGATGACTTAGCCTGCCCCGCTTCCACATCCTGACAGACCGCCCTCGGTGTTTTCTCCTCGGGCACAGCTCCAAGCAGGGCTGTTGTCCCTGGGCCCACCGGACGCAGCAGACCAGGCTCCCCCAGCCGATCCAACGCCAGCCCTCCCATCCAGACACATTTGACACACCTCCCCACACTCCACACCAAAAACACAGTCAACGCTAGGCAAGGCCGCTGCCAGACCGCCCTCGGTGTTATCGGAACTGCTGGTCCACATGGGCTAGCAGTTAACTTAGCTTGCCCTGCTTCTGCGTCCTGTCAGACCGCCCCCGGTGTTTCCTCCTCGGATGCAGCTCCAGGCAGGGCCATGGTCCCTGGGCTCACAGGATGCAGCAGACCAAGCGCTGATCCAGTTCCAGCTCTCCCAGCCATCAAACGAAAACACAAACTTAGACACTGCAGGACAGTACTGGGTGGGGCCACCGCAAACGTGAATTTGTGTAGCCATCTTCCCACACCGTAAGTGGAAAGGATATAAAATCTACTACTGTCCCTGTATTTTTTTCTACCTGTAAAAAGAGAGTTTGATATGATGTCACATTATGTATTATTGTAATTTTTATATTTTATATTTATTTATTTATTTATACAGGCCCTGTGATGGCCTGGCGGCCTGTCGAGGGTGTCTCCCAGCCTGCTACCCAATGACTGCTGGGATAGGCTCCAGCATCCCCACAACCCTGAGAGCAGGATAAGCGGTTTGGATGATGGACGGATGGCTATATTTATATACAGTATACTATAAATCCATACAATATAGCATTATATCATAAAATGGAGTAAATCTGTTGTACCTCTCTCCCTGGTTCTCCTGGATAACCAGGTTGGCCCCTCAGGCCCGGGGAGCCCTGAATGCCAGAGTTCCCACGAATACCCTGAATACCCTGAGCACCTGGAGGTCCTGGCTCACCTGGTTCACCCTGAGGAGAGGTAGATGGAGGGAGGGAGAGAGAGAGAGAGAGAGAGAGAGAGAGAGAGAGAGAGAGAGAGAGAGAGAGAGAGAGAGAGAGAGAGAGAGAGAGAGAGAGAGAGAGAGCGAGCAGAACAGGAACACAGGTGGGCAGACAGAGGGGTGAATGGTTTAGCGGACAAACACACAATAGAAGATTAATTGTTCTGTGTTACTTTTCAATTGCTTTAAAATAATTACCCCCAAAATAACTTCTTCTGGCTGCAGCCAATTAACAATTACTTGCACAACGTTAGATTAGTTAGTGAGTCAGTGAGGCAATCAATGTCCCTGAATTAAAACTGAAATGAGGGATAATGTCAATTAAATTAAGGGCGACACACAGTGAGTTTGATGATTAATGGCTTTAATAATGAAGTAAGCAAATCTTTATTTATGAAATGCTTTTTAAAAACGAACATATAATATGGTCCCAACAAATAAAACAGGAAGCAAGAAAAAAAACAAATTAAGAAATACAGACTCTTATTAGTGTTTAGTAAATTTGATGCCATGACTGCAAAATCTAAAGGTGACTGCAGTCACCTTTAGATTTTGATTTACACCAAAGTCATGACCAGAGGTTCTTTGTCAGCAGCATCTCCGAGACCTTGCCTAAGAGTTGTTGCCTAATTCCAGTGTAAAACCCAATGATGAAAAGACGAATTTGTAATGATCTTAAATTTAACTGAAAGTAAGTGAAAGTAAGGAAACCAAATCAGGAGAAATTTTAGGTCAACTTAAAAGTTGTTTTTTTTGGTCAGTAGCATTGCAGTAGGATGTTATACTAAAAACGTAAAAAGATAAGACAGAAAAAAATGTTGGCAATATTTCTTTACTGGGAAATTATGACTGTATTACCGTATTTCCCAGTATACGTCGCTGTGTTTTTGCTTTTTTTGCTTTGTTTTTGTTTTTACTCGTCTGTCTGGTGCTGCAATGTATACTCCAAAGCAATTTATACAATGTAATTTTGTCGGACAATACGTTGCATTTCAACTATGGCCACTAGATGGCACTGTTTAATCTTGTGACTCAATTAAAAATACCGTACCATAGTGATGCACGGATCGGGGGGTTTGGGTAAGGTTACTAGTGTAAACTACTAATAAGACACGTTAGCCCCTAGCTAACGGGTCTGACCCTTTAGCCGAGCGGTTAGTGATGTGGCCTTGTGGTGCAGTACACCCCGTATCGAATCCCGCACCGGGCAAGAAAATAACCGGTTACATTGGTGGCAGCGGTGGGATCCGAAAGTGTGCAGATGCTCAGAAGTCTCTTCGGAGCGCGGGAAGAACAAGCGCGGGGGCGCGCTTCCGGGGAGGGTGATGACTGTAAACTACTAATAACACACGTTAGCCTCTAGCTAGCGGGTCTGACCCTTTGGCCGAGCGGTTGGTGATGTCGCTTTGTGGTGCAGTGCACCCCGTATCGAATCCCGCACCAATGTAACCGGTTATCTTCTTGCCCGGTGCGGGATTCGATACGGAGTGTACTGCACCACAAAGCGACATCACTAACCGCTCGGCTCGGCTTAGTGATGTCGCTTTGTGGTGCAGTACACCCCGTATCGAATCCCGCACCGGGCAAGAAAATAACCGGTTACAATTGTAATGACAGAAGAATTGTGTCATTCAATGTATGTGGTACCACAATAGAAACGCGACTTATGACGAAAAAAAAAATGACGATTGTTGTTGATTGCCATGGTGACAACACACGTCAGTGGGGCCGTATATGTTCATACTCCTCCACTGCTCATTCCGCGGTGGTGTAGCGGTCTAAGCATCGGCTTTGTGTCGATGCAGTTGCCCACTGGGGACCGGGGTTCGGTCTCGTCGGATCCGACTATGGCCGGACTCGATGACGCAGCAATGATTGGCGGCACTGTCTTCGGGAGGGGGGCGGAGTCGGCCTGTGTTCGTCACATGAACACAACGCGTCTCTGTGTGTGTCGGGAGGGGCAGTGGTTCGGCCAGGATTCGCCTCCTTCGAGACTGCCGGCCGGAGAGATGCCCCGAACGCATGCAGTGCGGGGGTGGGTGTTTGAAGTTCCAGGGGCGATTCTAGGATCAGAGCTTTAGGGGTGCCGAGCACCCAGAGTGCTGGCCGGCCAGGCAAGATAAATTTGGGGGGGGTGGATCAAACCATTTTCGAAGCATGGGGGGGTGCTTTTTGTTGTTAAAATATTACGTTTAAACCATATACTGGATATGGTTTTGACATTTCTTCAGCTTATTAAACATGGACATACAATAAAAAATAAAAAATCTCTTCAATTTTAGGGGTGCTGTGGTTCAATTTAGGGGTGCTGCAGCACCCCCAAAAATGGGCTAGAAACGCCTATGGTTTGAACTAAAATAGGGATCGATTGGCCACTAAATTGGGAGAAATCAGAAATAAATTTAGAAAAAAAAAATCCTCCGCTGCTCATTTGGTCGCTACTGCAAAACCTCACTACAGTTAGCCCGCGACTTAAAATAAAAAAAGTCCGCGACTTGCCGTAAGTCAGTTTATACGGAAGTTAGCCCGCTACAACGGCCACAGTTCTTTGCAATGGCGGCGGTTCAAATGGGCGCCACGGCTCTGACCATCCCGCTATGTTGACTGTGTAAACTACTAATAAGACCCGTTAGCTAGGGGGTCTGACCCTTTAGCCGAGCGGTTAGTGATGTCGCTTTGTGGTGCAGTACACTCCGTATCGAATCCCGCACCGGGCAAGAAGATAACCGGTTACATTGGTGCGGGATTCGATACGGAGTGTACTGCACCACAAAGCGACATCACTAACCGCTCGGCTAAAGGGTCAGACCCGCTAGGTAGGGGCTAACGTGTCTTATTAGTAGCTTACACTAGGAAGTATGACGGGTTCAGGCGGGCGGGTCAAAAAGTGACAACGCAGCGCTCCGAAGAAACACCGCGTGTATTACTATAGCACCACCCATAGAAACCGAATGAGAGAGTAGAACGGACATTGAACTGTTTGCCATGGTCGTCTGAGTTGTTCAAAAGAAAATGACGATTGTTGTTGATTGCCATGGTGACAACACACGTCAGTGGGGCCGTATATGTTCATACTCCTCCACTGCTCATTCCGCGGTGGTGTAGCGGTCTAAGCATCGGCTTTGTGTCGATGCAGTTGCCCACTGGGGACCGGGGTTCGGTCTCGTCGGATCCGACTATGGCCGGACTCGATGACGCAGCAATGATTGGCGGCACTGTCTTCGGGAGGGGGGCGGAGTCGGCCTGTGTTCGTCACATGAACACAACGCGTCTCTGTGTGTGTCGGGAGGGGCAGTGGTTCGGCCAGGATTCGCCTCCTTCGAGACTGCCGGCCGGAGAGATGCCCCGAACGCATGCAGTGCGGGGGTGGGTGTTTGAAGTTCCAGGGGCGATTCTAGGATCAGAGCTTTAGGGGTGCCGAGCACCCAGAGTGCTGGCCGGCCAGGCAAGATAAATTTGGGGGGGTGGATCAAACCATTTTCGAAGCATGGGGGGGTGCTTTTTGTTGTTAAAATATTACGTTTAAACCATATACTGGATATGGTTTTGACATTTCTTCAGCTTATTAAACATGGACATACAATAAAAAATAAAAAATCTCTTCAATTTTAGGGGTGCTGTGGTTCAATTTAGGGGTGCTGCAGCACCCCCAAAAATGGGCTAGAAACGCCTATGGTTTGAACTAAAATAGGGATCGATTGGCCACTAAATTGGGAGAAATCAGAAATAAATTTAGAAAAAAAAAATCCTCCGCTGCTCATTTGGTCGCTACTGCAAAACCTCACTACAGTTAGCCCGCGACTTAAAATAAAAAAAGTCCGCGACTTGCCGTAAGTCAGTTTATACGGAAGTTAGCCCGCTACAACGGCCACAGTTCTTTGCAATGGCGGCGGTTCAAATGGGCGCCACGGCTCTGACCATCCCGCTATGTTGACTGTGTAAACTACTAATAAGACCCGTTAGCTAGGGGGTCTGACCCTTTAGCCGAGCGGTTAGTGATGTCGCTTTGTGGTGCAGTACACCCCGTATCGAATCCCGCACCGGGCAAGAAAATAACCGGTTACAATTGTAATGACAGAAGAATTGTGTCATTCAATGTATGTGGTACCACAATAGAAACGCGACTTATACACCAAAGCGACTTACATACATTTTTTCCTCACAACAACACGTTTTATGCTGAGCGCGACTAATACTCCGCTGCGACTTGTAGTCTGGGAAATACGGTAGTAATTTCACACGCCCCCAAATTTTCTGAATGGCCAAGGCACTACGTAGTGATGTCAAGCCAAGGACGAGGACGTTAGTTTAGTTGGGGTTTAGTGGCACACAATCCAAACTTTTTTTTGCACCAATCACATTTTTATAGAATAACAGTTTTACTGATGTCATGAGGTTTTTATCGATAAATATTTCTAACATCATTGGTGTAATGATATCAAAAGATACAGACAAGCTGGTAAATTATCAGGAACCAGGAACATTTATTTGTCATTTATTAAATGTCATGTAAAGTTTGCCACGTAAGCAAGTTAGCAAAAGGGACATTTGTAAATTTCCAAGGACTTGCTTATGAAAAAGAAAAAAAAGATGTGAAATCTTGCCTTTTGTCCTGGAGGTCCAGCTTGGCCTACAGGCCCTCTATGACCAATGCCTGGCTCACCCTAAACACATACACACACGCACACACACACATACACACACATCTACATGTATACAGCTGTTTAATGTAATACACCCCATCACATACAACATTACTAATTACAATTTAAAACCAAACTCCCTGGTTACACTCCAGGAAGGTGGCAGGGTATAGATCTTAGTTAGGTTGTGAATTAATACGTCTGCATTTACCTTTTGTCCCTTTTCGCCAATTTCACCCTGATAGGAAAAAAAAAAAGTTGGTCCAACAAGTGAGACTGGACTGGCTGTCTACACCTCCACACGCTTTACTTCCAACACTCAAATAGACAAACACTCAGGCTGATCGGATGAAATTTGAGTCCAAGCAAAGTTTTCAGGGTTCTTGTATTGACGTGACACACTAACAAGGGGAATTATTAATACGTCTACATTAAGCCACTGCACCTTGGTTAGACGGGAACAGAGGCACTTCAAAGACCGGGGTTCAGTCTGAGATCTACCGGTTCCGATGACAGGCAAGAGGCGAAGGAGGATGTCTGACGTCATTCGCTGATGCTATGTCGACGAGTGAGACTCGGTGTTGACATTGGGGTTGTTTTTAGACTTTTTTTTTTGAGGGAATGAGATGCAACTCAAGTTCTGGGATATGATTTGAACCCAGGAACCCTGCTATGAGGTCGGAGACTGCATGGCTCGAGTGCTTCTTTTCTGTGGTCGAGTCACCAGGACAGCCTATGAGGTGTATATTTATAAACTCTTCATGCAGCGACTGTCAGTTCTGCTGTTATCAGGCTGACGCTGACATGCTGTCAATGAGAGTTAACGAGGGTTATGAGAAGCATGTTGATTTCAGTTTTGTGGCCTTGCATTTGAGATTAAAGTTACACTCCATTTGTAAAAAAAAAAAAATCAAGATGGACGGTGGTGCGTGTGGGGGATATCTTTATTATTACACCAAGTATATTTAAAAACTAACTGGCAGCTCAGAAAAAAAAACATGTCTCTGGTCTTATAGTTTGGTTCTGTGATTAGACTCACCTGCTGTTTACATTAACGCAGCTTATTTTTTCTCCACTCATTCCATACTCATTTTACTTTTGGCTGTGTTGCTTGATTACAATACACATTCACTACAATGTCATCAGAACATGTGCAAATTGTACTTGCAAATATTCCTTCAATCGATGCAGCCCAAAGTGCTGTTAACCCAAAGGGGATGGAAAGGGGGAATGGCAGTTTTACAAAGGGCTGATTTTTGTGTGTTTATTTCACAGGTGGGATGGCGTCCCCCTTTCGTTCATCCTCAAACTGACCCCTGAATGGACAGCTGCAGTGACCAAAAACATGTATCATTTGAGGACATTACTGTCTTTCGAGGTAGGCTCTATTGCAATTTTACTTTCAATTTGATTTAAAATGTCATTTTTGTATTCACCTTTGGTCCGGGGTCTCCAGGCTCACCCGGGGCACCCTGTTGGAGGTTAAAACAGTTAAAGTGATAACCTTGAAATAAAACATACAAGAAATGTAACAGTGTTTCCACGTACCAAATCATGACAATTGACAGAACAAGCATCATGTCCACAGAGGGCAATATATATGAGGATGGATTTGTTTGGTGTTGGCTCTAATGTATTGATGAAGCATCTTACCTTTAAATAAAAGTACTCTGGATGATATGGGTATGGTCTTCCAGTTCCTGCATCGTTCGTCCCCCCTCTTGCTCTCTCCATCTCCACCCTCCACCTCTCCCATTCCTCCCGTTCTCTCTCCCCCTCACTCTCCGTCCTCTCCCTCTCCTGTTTCTCTCTCTCCATCTCCAGCCTCATCCTCTCTCTCTCAACTCCCAGATCGAGATCATCGTCGCCGTCGTCGTCCTCCCCCTCTCGATCCACACCCTCCTCCGTTTCCCACTCGTAGTCCCCGCTTCTCTCCTCCTCGCCATACTCTCGTTCAGATCCCGGTTCTCTACGTCCCTCTGCCTCTTTACTGTTTTCTTCTCCTCCTGTTTCCCCAGGGTTGACTGTAATCTCTTCTTCTACACCCTCCATCTCTGCATGCATCACGGTCTCCGCTCCCATCTCACTAAAAGGCACTTTCCCTCCACCATTCTGTTGAAGGTCAAGGTTTGCCTGCTTCTTCTTCTATAGGGCAAGAAACACATGATTTGATTTAAAACCTCCCGGTGTTGCTCTGGATCAATACCTCGTTACTTATAATTAGTTTTTCCACCTTTCAGTACATACTTACTTTCCAGTTTCTGTGACCACTGGCTCCAGAGAAAGATAACTGGAGTAAAAATTGGGAGGACAAATCTCATCTGGTTTGCAATAACCACTATATGCAATGCCTTATCCCTAACATTTTGTGACAATTTTAGCTTTGATAGTGACATTACAGGCGTAGACGTGTGTTGAATAAAGCTATTTACTTTCTGTGCCTTCTTGTATTGATGCCTTCCACCTGGAGCACCTGGCATGTACACCTGAAACATCGGTGCAATACATCAAGAAAAAAAAAAAACGTTTCTTACACAAAATGTCCTTTGATTTTGCCCTTTGAGAGAAAAAAACCTTCAAGGCTTGTAAAAATTTTATTTCATTTTCAAACGGGTAGTACTTACCATAGAATCAGGCCAGGAGATACTTTTCTTGACCCTGATGTGGGATCGATGCACCTGTCAACATCCACCCAAAGTGTGTCATGTGCAAGTCGGTGCCCCACTACGAAATGTCCTCCATTAGATACCATGTATAGCTACTAATGTAGTGTGTCACACCATGTCACCTGGTGTGTCAGGCTATTTAAATCCTGTCATCAAGTCTTACGCCTTATCAATAAGAATGCATCTAAGTATGCTACTCTACATGAAAATGTGTTGCATGATATAAAATGTTGTACTACTGTTCTGTTATGTGACTGTATTCGACATGAGGTTGAATAATCTTCAAGTCGTGATTACTCTTGGTGCTCTCGGCTAACACCTTGGTGTGATTTTCCAAGCCCGCTTATCCCAATTGGGGTCACGGGCAGGGGTGCCACCAGGGATTTTGTGCCCCTATAAAGAATATGACTGAGCGCCTTTTTATTTATTTAATTAATCAAACAATTATTTTCCTGACTTCTCTAAACATTAAACCCACTCCTCCCTCTACCTTCATCACATGCTACCAGCTTTCCCAACAATCCCCTCATCAACAGCTTGTCCAATAAGGGACCCATCTTCTTAGTTTGACAAATTTACATATAAAATGCTCTTAACAAAAAGGAACGTGATACCACCATAGCCCAGATTGAACCTGTGGGCTCTTTCCTGTCGATCTCTCCTTCCTGTGGATTGCGAATCAGAAAGGTCTTTGACAAGATCTGGCCATATGCCATTGGGTAATCGGGTGGGATAAGGGGAAAAACTAGAAATAAATTTATTAAAAAAATAAATAATTGAGCACAGTTGTGGCGCCCCCTCTAGTGTGGCGCCCTTAAGAGTCTTCATAACATGAAACCCACTTATGGCGCCACTGGTCAGGGGATGCCGGAGCCTATCTCAGCAGTCATTGAGCGGCAGGCGGGGAGACACTCAGGACAGGCCGCTAGACCATCACAGGGCCGACACACACACCTAGGGACAACTTCAGTATGGCCGATTCACCTGACCTACATGTCATGGTGTGGTCATGTGTATATTTTTAAAAACGGACATGTTCAAATATCGAACGTGAAAAGTGGCAAACTGACACTCTGAAGTTCTCATCCCTAACATCAAGAACACATGACGCCGTAAAGGTTAAAATGAAAGACACACAGACTTGTTTAGAAAGATATTCAAAACTTTTTTTTTTACTTAAATGTACATGCACAGAGAGGTTAAGCACAGGGGAAAAAAATGTAATGACAGAAAAAAATTTCACCAGTGAAAAGAGTCTTTGTTTAACAGCTGCACAACATATTTGGTGCTGCAATGTGTCCTGAACTATATAACAAACTCAGAAGTCTTTTAAAAAGTTGAATATAAAAAAACCCCCAATATTTTGCTCATTTCAATAAATAACACCTTCCATCACAACGTAAAAACAAAGCTGAATAAATGTGTTAGGACATCATTTGGAAAAAAGTATATAATTTCATCTAACCTAATCATAATTTTTGACATACAAAAATGTGGAAGCTGTTTAATAAATAAATTAGGAGCAGGTGGCGAGGCCGGTAAAGCAATTGCCATTTACACTGAGCAAATTCAATAAGGTCAATCACCTGGATGTAACACACGATGGTATCCTATTTTCTTTGCTAAAAAAACCCCAAAAACCTTTATACAAGATCGGACTGTTGTTTTCGGCGTGTCTTAGGGTGGTTTGACATCATCACTGTGTGAAAAAGGAGTTCACCTTCGTGCAACGCCGGTCAGGTTCAGGACGAGTTGCTTCCTCAAACGCGAAACACGTCACAGTTCTACATACACACTTCACAAGCGGTGTGCACTCGCTTTACGAACACTTACAACCCTAAAGTCACACACACACCCTCTCAGGATTTAAGAGAGGTCCTGTTTCAAGAAAACAAGAAGAAAAAAAAAAGAACAAAGTATTAAAAGTAACTCTGAAATCAGTTTTTTTTTTTTTTGCTGTTGTTTAGTAAATCACGCCTGCGTAGCGTGACTTAAGTAGGGTCTTTGTTCATTCCCCTTCAGGCAAACTTTACACACGTCATGCTCAAAGCATGCTGGGACAATGAGGGATTTCACAGCAAGCTGGCTCAAAAAAGCTGTGCTATGTCATGCTTTGATAATATGTACAAGATGCTTAAATATAGTTTATCAAAAGCACTTTAAAGCTTGAAACTGAGCCGGTCCGACTGTATTTATCATTCACATTGCATTCACGTTAGCCGTACACAAACAGATACTACTTTCTGCACTGGTGAAATTTTCATTTGTTAGTGAAAGAAGCCTAATAATGAATAATGACGGCAAGTGCTGATTACATCGCATATCATTACATCTGTCAAAAGTAACTTCTTTTTACCCCCCCCCCCTTTTCTCCCCAATTGTACTTGGCCAATTACCCCACTCTTCCGAGCCGTCCCGGTCGCCGCTCCACCTCCTGTGCTGATCTGGGGAGGGCTGCCAGCCAGTTCTTTTCACCTGACAGTGAAGAGTTTCACCAGGGGGACGTAGCGCATGGGAGGATCATGCTATTCCCCCCAGTTCCCCCTCCACCCTGAACAGGGGTCCCGACCGACCAGAGGAGGCACTAGTGCAGTGACCAGGACGTATACCCACATCTGGCTTCCCACCCAGACACAGCCAATTGTGTCTGTAGGGACGCCTGACCAAGCCAGAAGTAACATGGGGATTCGAACTGTCAATCCCTGTGTTGGTAGGCAACGGAATAGACCGCTACCCCACCCAGACACCTCCGAAAATAACTTCTGATCAGGCAAAAGACCGCTGTGTTGGTACGCTATGAGAGGTAGTTTCATAGCTGTACAATTATCAAAATATCAGAAAAAATGATGCACTGAATGTCAGTGACTTATCAGTTCATCCAAGCACTGGCCCACCACATTCATGTTTGTAGTAGAAGACGCAAAGAAAGAGCTCTGCATTCAGAGGCATGCGTGAGCAATCAAGGATAATTAGTTCAGATTTAGATTTGTAAATGCACTTAAAATTCAAATGGTCCTTACCTTGTCGGCTGGCTGCGTGGTGACGGGGGGCGAAAGTGTCGACACTTCCTCCTAATCACAAAACAAGCAAGAACAAAAGGGATAATGACGCGACGACTCAGACACTAGCTTCACATGTGAAGCAGTGGATGTAAGAGGGTGAAAATCTACTTCAACAGCCTTAAGAAACACACCATACCTTTTCCATGTCGTCTGTTGCGTGAAACGGGGCTCTGATTGTTGTGAAGTCAGCCTGGAAGGCAAGGCAAACGTATTTGTATCGCACATTTCAGCAACAAGGCAATTCACAGTGCTTTACATAAACATAAAATGCATTGAGATAAAATGTAAAAGCAACATAAGGCAATAAAAAGTCAATTAAAAAAGGAGAATTTATGTCAAAAACTACAAGAAGAAACAGAGATGAAAAATGGCTTAATTCAAACAATCACATATCACTTAATAAGAAAATGCCATTTTCAGAGGCTTTTCTTCCATAAATTTCTGAATTGTTCATTCGTCAAAATGAAAGTAATGGCCGGTAATGCACGGCAGCAAAAAATATACTGGATGAAAAACACACAACCCTGTTTGCTGAGGATAAGTTTGTTTATTTTTCAGCTGCATTTATTTGCGATTTTAAAAGATATATGAAATGAGAAATGTTGTGTACCCATATATCTCTTTTTTTTGTTGTTGAGATTTTTATCCTCTTTTCTCCCCAGTTGTACTTGGCAAATTACCCCACTCTTCTGAGCTGTCCCGGTTGCTGCTCCACCCCCTCTGCCGATCTGGGGAGGGCTGCAGACTACCACATGCCTACTCTGAAACATGTGGAGTCACCAGCCACTTCTTTTCACCTGACAATGAGGAGTTTCACTAGGGGGATGCAGTGCATGGGAGGATCCCACTATTCCCCCCAGTTCCACCCCCCCCCCCCCCGAACAGGTGCCTCGACCAACCAGAGGAGGTGCTAGTGCAGCGACCAGGACACATACCCACATCCGGCTTCCCACCCCCAGACATGTGTCTGTAGGGACACCCGACCAAGCTGGAAGTAAAACGGGGATGCGAAGCGGCGATCCCTGTGTTGGTAGGCAACAGAACAGACCACTATGCCACCCGGACACCATCTATGTCTTTGTCTGACAGTGATATTTGTGGACGGTTGGAAGTGTCCTCCAATGGTCCAAACTGGTCAGGATTTTGTTTGGTTATCTGTTCAGGCTTAATTGGTCAAAATAGCGTAAATAATGTATTAGTACTCATCAAAAGAGTTTTATTCCACAGCTGAGCAGCATTTACTGTATTTCCCACACTACAAATCACACTGGAATATAAGTCGCACTCAGTAAAAAACATGTTGTGAGGAAAAAAACATATAGTTGCTTCGGTGTATATAGCCATGTAAACACATCCATGTACATGTGTACATGGATGTGTTTTTGCCTTTGTGTTGTACTGCTGTGGGCTGGGGGAAATGCCAAGCAGTGTCCAGATGGTGACCACCATGGAGACCTGGGAGGAGGACAGACTACACGTGCACATAAGGGAGACTCACATCATACCATTCACACACTGAAAAAGAGAAAGGAGAAGACATCACTCAGAGAGAGAGAGAAAAGACATGTGAGAGAAGAGAACAGTTTGCAATAGTCAATAATCTATACTCTATAATCTCATCAGCAGAACAGTGTTGGTAAATTCATTGAGATAGAAACTGACCCGCCATCCAGTACAGGTTGTGAAGCGCTCAACTTAAAGGCAACTAATTGTAGGCTAAGACAAAAAGATGAGTTTTAAGTTTGGATTTAAAGGACTCAAAAGACTCTGATTGTCTGATGGCAGCAGGCAGGTTATTCCACAAGAACAGGGCCTGATAGGAAAAGGGCCCTGCCACCAGCTGACATTACAGTAATCAAGTCTGGATGAAACAAATGCATGTATTAAAGTCTCTGCATCAGCCATGGACAGGAAAGACCGAATTTTAGCTATGTTATGTAAGTGAAAAAACACAGTCTTGGTGATTTCTTAAACCTGTTTATCAAAGGAAAGGCTGAGATGAAACATAACACCGAGATTTTGGCTACCACACTTTGTGAAATCAGAGTTGTTGTTACTTGATCAAATTGGTGTCTGTGTCTAGCAGGGCCAATGACCAGTATCTCGGTTTTATCTGAAGTTAAAAGCGGAAAATTTAGTGACATTCAATTTTTCACAGCAGCCAAGCAGGCCTCTAAATTAGTCATTTAAGTATATGATCATCAGCCCTTACAGGCACATACAGCTGAGTATCATCAGCACAGCAAAGGAAATTTATTCCATAACTGCGTATAATTTGGCCAAGAGGTGAAAGATAAAGAGAGAAAAGTAGAGGGCCAAGAAAGGACCCCTGAAGTACACCATATTAAACGTCAGAGAATTTTGATGTAATATTAATACAGCAGACACAATGTGTTCTTCCAGATAAGTAGGACTTAAGCCAGGAGAGAGCTAAGCCAGAGACACCAAAATTACAATTTAATCTGTCTAATAGTATACAGTGATCGATGTTGTCAAAGGCTGCACTGAGGTCCAGTAGTAGAAGCACAGAAGTGGAATCAGAGTCCATAGCTAGTAAAAGATCGGTCACCACTCTGTTTCAGTGGCGTGACTGGCCCTGAAAGCCGATTGAAAAGGTTCATGTAGATGAACGCAATCAATTCTTGTACACCCTGCCAGTCGCTTGTGGACTTGTTCTCTCTTTTCTACCAGCCCCCTATATGAGTGTTTTATTTTCAAAAAATCAACAAGACCAACTCGAATGGCTGCTTCACATGCACAATGTTAGTGTAACTAAGATTGGCTGAAAAAAATAATTTTTTACATGGATGATTATCAACTACGGTTCAAGTTTCACTTGCCTGAGAACCAGATGAATCTGTGAGCTCATGGTTTACATTCGCTCTGGCATATATGTCTGGTCAGCCTCCCGTTCAGACAGATTTCCAGCTGACCTGGCCCGGCTTGGTCCAGTCACAACTGTTTATCTAATATCGAGCAGGTTTGATACGATGACGTACAGCCTGATTTTTTTTCCCCACCCGCATTGCGGGAACTCTACCTCTGCTTGGCTAGTACTTGTTGCCTCCATTGGTTAGGAATAGGGTTAGCCAATCAGAGGCAGGTCTTCCTGGAATGCAGGTGGGAAAAAAATAATGCTGATGTACAGAGGATTGGCAGCCATTGGCTGCTGCTGATGTGGAACGGCCTGTTGGAATCCGCTATCGCAATTCAACAGACTAAGCGATTAAACAAACTGGATGGTATATTTTCTCCACAAGAATAACAAACAACTGCACTTAAAGCTTTTGTTGATAAGGAAGATGTGTTTGCCATACTTCTGATAGGATTTGGTAAAAGTTTAAGCACTATGTCACACATTTCATTGTTCCGATTGATTGGAGATCTATCCAGTTGCCTCCAGAGGCATTTTGGTCTGCGCCCATTGATAATGCCCCTTGGAAATTGAATATGAACTGTGAGGAGCCAGACTAATTAGCATTTGCAAATTCATCTGGTTCCCAGGCTAAAGTTTCATGAGTCTCGCCTTGACATTTCCTGGTTGTACACATTTGAATTATATGCCCATGTTCGTCTGGTGGGAGGGGCTTAGCGGAGTGATACAAGACAGCAGAGAGAGAGGGGGAAGGTTTTGCATTGGAACGTTAAAGTTGCCTACTGCCACTTTAATTGTTAAATTGGTATCCATGTATGTCATATAATTCAAAACATAATGACCAAAACAAACATACCTGCTCTGCCCGTCTCACCTGCTGAGACACTGAAGGATCAACTGTGGAAAGTTCCTCCTGCTGGGAATGAAACAGCGAAACAGTCTTTTGAATATTATGGCTCACAACCTAATGTTAAAATGTGCAATTTATATCTTCGGCATGATTAACCCATGCAGTGGGCTGGAATGACAAGTCTAATTATTCCTGATAATTAATTCAGGTGCTGGGTGTGTCATTAATTAACTTTCAAAAAAGTTAAGTGATTTTTTCATCTACTGTGTGGGCGAGGACCCATTTCAGTGCCTTGAGATGCTGCTGTTCAAATAAGGTGTTTGGATTAAAGCCTGAGGAGGTCTTGTCGAAAAATGGCCACCAAAAGACACTGAGGGTTACATCCAAATCTCTCAATCACCTATCATCACTCAAATTCATATCAGAAAATGCCACACGAGAGTCAGCTTTAAGAATAGCTGTCTACCTCATATTTGTAACTGAATTCTTCACCATCCTGAAATTCCTCCTCCTCCTCTCTCGGTTCTGATGCTGCCTGTTTGTTCAGAGCAGAAATTAATTGACTAATAGAGAGTAGGACATTATTTATTATCATTTCAGTGGATGGTGGATGACAATGCGAAGCAATAAAAAGCAACCAGTGAAATCACAATTATCACAACTGTTAATAGAACTATCGCAAAAGCACATGAAGGTTAGAGCAGGTGCATGCTTTTAATCTATTTCCCAGCCTGTTTACCCACAGCATAATTTAACTCGGTTTTTTTATATTATTCAGTTAATTTTGAACTGTGTTCTAATATGAAGCCTGAATTTTAAACATCATTTTATTCATGATAGCAATTACTCCTTCACAGACTGGTTAATATCATGCTAAGCCACGCACAGTGTTAGAGCCTGTGTTTATATCAGCAGCGTGAAGTGGTTTTGTTAGTGGGTTTCATTGTTTAATGGGGGTGAAGGCAAAGTTTCCAGATCTTTTTTTCTTGTTTTTTGTTTTTTTGCTGCTTCAGGGACATTTACCAGGCGCTGTCTCTGCCTCTTATGGCGTCCTTTGTTCCCTTTTCCCTGGTTAAGAGGTTCAAAGTCAGAAAGAACAAATATAAAGGTTTCCCATGCTTCAGAGGTTTGTTGGTACAGTAAAAAAAAGTATGAAACTATGAGTTTAGGGAGTTGAGGTAAATATGTCAGAGGTGGGGAGAAGTAGTTAATGAGTACAAAAGTACTAAATACAACACGTCCCACAGAGATGTTCAGGAATTGAAAATGTCACCGGTTGGTTATTTTAAATTAACTCAACATTGTGCATTCAAAATAAGATATTAATTAAATACAAGCGAGAGGGTTGGTTATCCAGAATGAAAACTGTCACCGGACAACTTAAAATAACCAGGGCAGTTTTTTATCCCTATTTCATGTTGTTTCTTGAAAAACAAACAATGTTTTGATTTAGTGTGAGTTTCAGCTGGAGGAAAAGTATCACTGTACCTTTCCACGTTCCTTGTTCTTCTTCTTCTCCTCCCCAGAGTTCCTCTTAAGAGACTCTTCCTGTGTCAGGACAACAGTCTCCAATGTTGCTCCTGGTTTCCCTGCAACCCTCTGACACACACACACACACACACACACACACACACACACACACACACACACAGACAGGGTATGACAATCACATGCTGGCAGTATTTACTTCGGTCTCAGCATTCAAGATGTACCATTTTTCCTTGTCCTCACAAAAGCCACATTGTATTTGTTTTAAAGTTACTAATCAATTTGTACGCCACTTACCTACTGACCTGTTTACGTAATGGAAAAACGCAGGCAGTTTTGCTTTTCAACCGTTATACTTATTTGTACATCTGATTTGCTTATTCGGTTAGCCAGACTGTACATCGTGCTTTTGCTGGTGTCACCCCTAAATTAAGGAAAACCGTTCCACTTCATATTAGATTAACAGAGTCTGTTCAATTTTTGACAAAATCAAACCAATCTATTTCCCTGTTCTGTTTTTGATTTCATCAACTTGATAAGGTTTTAGATTTTGTATCACAGTACTATTGTTTTATCTCATTGTTCATAAAGTGTTTTACAAACTTGAATTTGAAACCTTGGTTCACAAAGGTGTGGTATAAATCATGTTTTACTCCCTGACGTACTGACTAGTATTTTTCTTAAATAAAAAAGTCCAACTGAGGCAGGATGGCGTTGTTACCTCCTGCGAAGTGGTGAGGTTGAAAGTCGAGTTAACCACAGTCAGGTGGATTTTGACTGAGGGTATCTCAGCGCTGTCTCCAACTGCCGACCCCTTCCCCTTGGGTCTCCTGGACCGGCTCTCCGTCCCGTCCAGCTCCGGCTCTGCGTTCAGCGTTGTGAGGCCCCACATGGTCGGACCCTCTGCTGTCTCATTCAGCTGGTCCTTCGGGGAGAAGAGCCAACACACAGCCATTATCAACCAACACACTCAGAGCATGAGAAACAACAGCAGCTTTTTAAACAAATGTCTGTCCATCCATCTGTCTATCTATCTATCTAGAAGGTCCTGGGTTTGAACCCCTGGGGTTGTCCAACGTTGGGGATCATCCCAGGTCATCCTCTGTGTGGAGTTTCCATGTTCTCCACGTGTCTGTGGTGGGTTTTCTCCGGGTGCTCCGGTTTCCCCCACCATCATGCCATCATCATCACAGACATGCATGTTAGGGTTAATACTCCTGTCTGTGCTCCTGACTGAGGCATGGCAAGATGAACTGGAGTTGGTCACCGGGTGCTGCACGGTGGCTACACACTGCTCCTAGCTACACAGCTAGGATGGGTTAAATGCAGAGCACAATTTCCCTATGGGGATCATTAAAGTATATCAAAAAAAAAAAAAAAATCAAAACCAAAAAATCTATCACCCATCATCCATCCATCTACCTGTCTCTCTCTCTCTCTCTCTGTCTATCTATCTATCTATCTAGCTGTCTGTCTGTCTATGTTATCTTAGTCATGCTTTGATTGTCTATTATGTTTTCAGGCATAATTTCTGTGGATTGTTGTTTTGTCATTGTGTTATTTTTTCTTTTAAGTCCCCCCCCACCTTTATTAGATAGTGATAGTCAAGACAGACAGGAAAGGCAGGGGAGAGAGTGGGGATGACATGCAGCAAAGGGCCCGAGCCAGATTCAAACCCAGGCCACTGGGGTAAGAACTCAGCCTTATGTGGTACGCGCTCTCTCAGGTGAGCCACCGGGGCGCCCCCTATTTTTTTCTAAGGTTAGATTCTCAGATATTCTTGGGAAATCCTGGAAATTCTTTTAGTTTTTCTACTTCAGAATATCGTATGAGGTCCTTTGTTTGTTATGTGAGAATCCCACTGAGTCAAAGTCCCACCAAGTCAAAGTCCTTGTCTGCACACATGTACCTGGGTAGCAGTAAAACTTGGCCTGACATTTTTTTTGGCACCCCCCCCCCCCAATTGTATCCAGCCAATTACGCCACTCTTCCGTGCCATGCTGATCACTGCTCCACCCCCTCTGCTGAACCGTGGACGGCTGCAGACTACCACATGCTTCCTCCGATGAATGTGGGACAGTCGCCTGCCGCTTTTCACCTGACAGTGAAGAGTTTCACCAGGGGGACGCAGCACATTGGAGGATCACACCATTCCCCCCAGTTCCCCCTGAACAGGTGCCACGACCGACCAGAGGAGGCGCTAGTGCAGCAACCAGGACACATACCCACATCTGGCCTCCCACCCTCAGACACGGCCAATTGTGTCTGTAGGGACGCCCGACCATGCCGGAGGTAACACAGGGATTCGATCCAGTGATCCCTGTGTTGGTAGGCAACGGAATAGACCACCACGCCACCCGGACGCCCCTTGGCCTGACATTTTGGTTTATAAACAAAACGCATGCAAAAAAAAGTGTGAAATACTGTAAAAATGTGAAATGAGAAATAAGAATACAAAGAAACACAGACTATTCTCAGTTGATTTTGTCATTTCTCTCTAATTTCCCTTCGCATCTGTTTTTTTCCATCACATATATGTACATAGCAAAGCTGGCCATAGTAGGAGAATATATACCATCTTAAGGAATACAGGAAAAGACTCAAGGCTGACACTTACAGCCGGAAAAGGCTCTGGGAGCTGCCTGTCCAATTCAGGCACTTCAATGGTGTCTATCTCTGACAGCGGCTGACTGGAGAGGTCAAACTTCACTGAACTCTGTGCGGAAGACACAGCGAGACGTTAGCTTCCAAGACAGGAATAATCTATAGGTGCTGCATATTTAATTGGGTTTTATTAACAGCAATAGTAATAACAATGATAATAGCTGCTTTACTGAACAATGTAATGATAAAACAAAAGCCGACAACAAACTTAAAGCTGATATAAAACAAGTAAAACCAGAAGGCAGCACAAGATGGAGATGGTGTCTTATCTGAGGGGCACACAAAACAATCTGAGCCGGAAATTTTATCTTATAACTAAATAATTCTGTATGAAAATTTTTATTTTAAGGTTACACAACAGTTCTATTGATGTACTGACCAGCCAATCAAGACTTCTTAATTTTCCATATTCAAAAGTGTACATACTGTGTACTCAGAAATGATGTTGGAGTTGTGAGTGTCTTTGCTATCCTTCGTTCTCCTGACGGTACCCAGCACATGCAGCAACTCCTCTACTCCATCCTGTAGCAGCCGGTCAATTAAGGCCTTGAGCAAAGGAAGCTGGGAAACGGCATTTTTGTTTAGATGACTGTAATAGGACACTACAGGATAATGAAAAAATAACTTTTCAAAATCTACTGAATGTCACATCCGGAGCTCACCCTAATGCCGTAGGATTCAAACATTGCTTCAATGTCCTAAGGAAGAGAGAAAGCATGTTGATCAAAGACATAATAATCAACAAATGCGGGCAACCATCTGAGCTGAGAACCAGAATATTATATCATATTACATTATATTATGACTTATTCACCTTCATGGTAATTTCCTTTCCACGTGGACCAGCGTCACCCTATAGAAACAGGCAAAAGTAAGCAGTAAAAACTGTCCGCTTCGTCATAACTTCTATAGGCAAAACCTAACAACACTGAACATTTCTCACCTTTTCACCTTTCAAGCCTCTGTCCCCTTTATCTCCCTGCAAAAAAAAAAGAAGAAGAAAGAAACAATATATTAAACGACAGGGGTCAACCCCCTCCCCCCTCTTGTTTATGAACCGGTTTTGGGTAAAAATAAAAAAAACAACAACAAAATTTTACCTTCATTCCCGGTGAACCCTAGACACACACGGACAGAGGGGCAAGATGTTGGAACATGCATTCAGAATGCATGACTTGAAGCTTCAACTACAAGCCTAGCTGGAGCCAATATCTTTCATCAGACAATGACACCGACACAAGTGATTTGTTAACCACTCATCAAAAAAAGAGACTATGGAAACCTGAAGAAGTACTATATACTGTCAACGCCATTTGAAGCCAGATGCCAGAAAAAAATAAAGGGACAGAAGAAAATGGAGGATAAACATGTGTAAACTAACCGTAGGTCCTGGAGGTCCCATGGGCATAGGGAAAGTTTGTCTGATCTCCTCAATGGTGGCACCCTGTGAAATCATCCATGAGACGATCACTAAGCTTCAACCAAGTATTTCACGGACCAAAATGCACATGGGCCTAGCGGACAGTTTTCTGAATCAACTTTACATAAAGTAGTGGGCCGGACTGATAACAGAAAATTAGGTTAAAGCCGATTTTAATACTCCAGTACATGTCATGCTTTTGAAAATCAGACAGCTGTTTTATCCCTGTGGCATAAGCAGATGAAATCATGGGGCATTATTCTTACCTCTGGTGTGACCAGAACTTGTGTACCGGGCAAACCTGGAGCTCCTGGTTCCCCTTTACTTCCATCTTTACCCTGGTGAAGGAACAGAGTCAGACAGCTCTTAAGGTAATGTCTGTATATTCTCAACAAAGGAATTTTACATTATTTTGTGTTTCAGCACCACTTACATTTGCACCTGCATCTCCCTTTTCCCCCTACAGGGAAAGACATTTTTTATGAGTAAGTATTTGTTGCACATAATAGTGACTTCTGTACTCAATTAATAACTAAAAGGCACCTTTTTGCCATTGTCCCCTTTCACTCCTTTTTCTCCCTGTGAAAAGAAAATATATGTTTCATTTCAAGTTTAACTAAAAACGTTTACACAAATGATGAAGGAATGATAGGGGAAGAATTTTTTTTCCTTCAAATTATGAATGTCTTGCTTTGTTTAACAAAACTAGGGATGAGGAACATGTCATATTAGTAACTGTCGGAAAATATTTGCTCACATCTTTTCCCGTCAGTCCTCTCTTCCCATCAATGCCGGGTCTCCCCTGCAGAGAAGGGAAAAGAAAATGGTCCCAATTTAGAAAAGCTTTCTATTTTAGACCAATAACTTTGTCAACAGCAAGGGCCGACGAATAACTAGACAGCTGAAATTGGCATAATTTTGACTTAGATCCAGGTAAATATTGACCTGAGGATGGACTGCTTTAATATGAACTTGGTATGAACTCAAGTTATGGACATACTATATCCAAGATAGCCAAAATGGAACTATAGATACCTGTCTTGCTGTAATAAGAAACATGTCAAAATAAAATAAGATGAAGAACAGATGATGTTTAAGGCAGCGGCATCATCAAATAGCCGATCAGATATATAAAGGATACTGAAAGATAGAGAGATACCGACCGGAGTTCCTGGTAAGCCTGGCATTCCAGCAATCCCCACCCGACCTTGGTCTCCTCTCTCTCCCCTCTGATCTCACACACACGCACGCACACGCACACACGCACGCACGCACACACACACACACACACACACACACACAACCTTAAATTCTGCTAAATGTGAATAAAAATCCCATCCTTTTTGCATGGCATGACAACTTACTTTTTTTTAAATTAAAATTTGCTGTGTGTGTGTCCATAAACCAAGGTGACTCTCTCTAGGGCTGATATAGTGGGGTGATTATTGGTTATTCATTCGACAGCCCAGAGCTTACTCAAGGTTTACTTTGGGCTTTTTCCTGTGTTCACAAATGACCTCCTAGCACCCCATCTGACTATTTCCAGATAATGATGAATAGGTTTTGATAATGAAAGGAAATATCCCTTTTAGTTAAGCGAAATGAAAAAATCAAATCACACAATGCTGTCTTTATACTTTGAAGTTTGTTTTAGTGTAAGTTTAATAAAGGGCACATTATTCAGTTACAAATACCTATTTCATCAGATGAGATGATATCTTATGATTTAATGGAAATTTACATGAACCAAGGATAAAACTAGAGGCAAGAAGTGTCCTTATCAATGCACCCCTTTACCACCAAAAGGAATTTGGCATGCGGTATCCTTGAAGGCAACAGACAGCGCCGTATTATGTATTACCGACCCGGCCAACAGGCGTGGGCGTAGTTATAATTTGGTGTCTATCTAATCATTTTGGACTAGACAAGGTCATCTTTTGTCATATATCCATCTTCTCGTGGATTTGACTGAAGATCAACAGTCCGATATGAAAAAAAAAACTCCTTTCACCTTCTTCTTAACTTTATTAATGCTAAGCTCTACTACTACTACTATTACTTTCGGCTGCTCTCATTAGGGGTCGCCGCAGAGGATCTTCCGTTTCCATCTCTTCCTGTCTTCTGCGTCTTCCTCTGTCACACCAGCCACCTGCATGTCTTCCCTCACCACATCCATAAAACTCCTCTTTGGCCTTCCTCTTTCCCTCTTTCCTGGCAGCTCCATATTCAGTATCCTTCTCCCAATATACCCAGCATTTCTCCTCCACACATGTCCAAGCCATCTCAATCTTGCCTCTCTTGCTTTGTCTCCAAACCGTCCAACCTGAGCGGTCCCTCTAATATAATCGTTCCTAATCCTGTCCTTCTTTGTTACTCCCAGTGAAAATTTTAGCATCTTCAACTCTGCCACCTCCAGCTCTGCCTCCTGTTTTTGGTTAGTGCCACTGTCTCAAAACCATATAACATAGCTGCTCTCACAACCATCTTGTAAACCTTCCCTTTAACTCTTGCTGGTACCCTTCTGTCACAAATCACTCCTGACACTCTTCTCCACCCACTCCACCCTACCTGCGCTCTCTTCTTCACCTCTCTACTGCACTCCCCGTTACTTTGGACAGTTGACCCCAAGCATTTAAACTCAAATACCTTTGTCACCTCCACTCCTTGCATCCTGACCATTCCACTGTCCTCCCTCTCATTCACGCATAGGTATTCCGACTTGCTCCTACTGACTTTCATTCCTCTTCTCTCCAGTGCATACCTCCACCTCTCCAGGCTTTCCTCAACCTGCACCCTACTCTCGCTACAGATCACAATGTCATCCGCGAACATCATCGTCCATAGAGACTCCTGCCTGATCTTGTCCGTCAACCTGTCCATCACCATTGCAAACAAGAAAGAGCTCAGAGCCGATCCTTGATGTAATCCCACCTCCACCTTGAACCCATCTGTCATTCCAACCACACACCTCACCATTGTCACACTTCCCTCATACATATCCTGCACCACTCCTACATACTTCTCTGCAACTCCTGACTTAATGCTAAGCATCAGTCATAAAAAACCCAATTTTTGGAATATATTTACATAATGACAGAGGAGCCTATTCTCTGAGGCTTATGATTAATTACTGTGTGTGTGTGTGTGTGTGTGTGTGTGTGTGTGTGTGTGTGTGTGTGTATGGTAACACTTGTTTCTTCCCTTGTTTTTATTTGATTATGTTGATGTTTTTTGGTTTTTAACTGTTGTATAGTATGTTTTAGTAGAACGCTTCCACCAGCAAAAACTGAGAAGTATTCTGGGAATTTCCTGGCAAGAACGGGTCACCAACAATCAAGTTCTCGAAAGAGCCAATCTCCTTTCCATCAAGACGACAATTGAACATCACTAGTGGCGGTGTCTTGGCCACATCCAGAGGATGCCAACGACAGACTCCCGAAACAAATTTTATACTCCGAACTGACTGGAGGTCCAAGAAAAAGAGGAGCTCCCAAAAAAACGCTACAAGGACTGTATCAAGGGAACGCTGATCATCTTCAACATCGACCCTAAGAACTGGGAAAAAGTAGTGGAAAATCGAAAGCACTGGAAAGCTGCCTGCCTGCCTGGTTGCATCAAGGATGAAACAGACAAACGAACGCATGTAGAAGAAAAGCGCCGCTGCCGAAAAATCCGCCAAGAACAGAGAGCTGCAGGAATGGGTTCACCCCCTACTATCCCCTGTCCACACTGTTCCAGCCTCTTCTATTCTCGCCTTGGACTGTCAAGACATCTCCGTTTTAAGCACACACCTTAATCTCTCAGAATGGATCCTCGGACACGAGAGACGCCAACGACGATGATGGCGATGATGGTATGTTTAATGTACGTTGGGTGTATGCTTCATTGATTCAGTTTCTGCATTTTACTCATGCTTATATTCTTTTTTTCTTTTTGGATTTCTCCCCTTTTTCTCCCCAATTGTACTTGGCCAATGACCCCACTCTTCCGAGCTGTCCCAGTCACTGCTCCACCCCCTCTGCCGATCCGGGGAGGGCTGCAGACTACCGCATGCCTCCTCCAATACTCGTGGAGTCGCCAGCCGCTTCTTTTCACCTGACAGTGATGAGTTTCACCAGGGGGACGTAGTGCATGGGAGGATCA
Organism: Lampris incognitus; assembly: GCF_029633865.1. Taxonomy (NCBI): domain Eukaryota; kingdom Metazoa; phylum Chordata; class Actinopteri; order Lampriformes; family Lampridae; genus Lampris; species Lampris incognitus. The sequence goes on from NC_079213.1 coordinate 12,522,521, forward strand.
CGCTATTCCCCCCAGTTCCCCCTCCCCCCCTGACCAACGAGAGGAGGCGCTAGTGCAGACACGGCCAATTGTGTCTGTAGGGACGCCCGACCAAGCCGGAGGTAACACCGGGATTCAAACCGGCGATCCTCATGTTGGTAGGCAACGGAATAGACCTCCACACCACCCGGACACTCCTATGCTTATATTCTTATTTTCAAATTGTTTGTTACCCATATTCTCATGTTTATGCATATATTTTATATTTTGTATTTTCTTTTAATTGGAAAATGTATGTTGTATTTTAATGGAAGCACATTGAGTTTACTTGTAATGAAATGTGCTATATAAGTAAAATTACCATTGCCATTATCCTTTGAGTGAAATGCCCTGAAAAACAATTATCATTTTTCAACAAAACTTTTTGCACCTCTTCCAGTGGACTCATAACCCACTTAAGGCAACACTTACTGAAGGCTGCACCTCTCCTACTGTCTTCTGATATCATCATTGGTTAAGTATAGCTCATCATGAGACAGTTAATTGTTTATTCTTAAAAAAAAAACATATTTACCTGACCAGGCTCTCCCTTTTGCCCCTGCTCACCCTGCAATTATAGGAAACATCTTGTGAGTCAAATTTTCACTTCAATCTCAAATTAGTTGACACCTGCAAGCTGTTGGTATTTGAGCTATACACTGGTATGCTTATTAACAACAATTACCTTATATTTTACATGGTAAATGTTAAATAGCTGCTATAATGTTTTTAATATCTTTTTCTATTATATGAAACTTAATCTATACAAATTTAATGCATTTCATCTCTTTTCTGATTTTCGGATTTAAAACCATTGCCACATCCTCTAACTTTTGTCAGGTGTCCTAGCTTTCCTTTGAAAAAATGTGTGAGATGTTTGTCAGACCTTGGGTCCTGGTTTCCCTGGTGTGCCATCCAGTCCATTTCTTCCACTCCCAGAACCAACCTGCAAAGCAGCAGAGTATAATGCATTGTGAAATGAACAAATAATCAGACGAATTGGAATCAAATCACCTCTTGACTGATTCATAGCTTTATGATGTACAAAATTACTGACCACTGAAAGTGCAAAATATATGAAAAGTGTGGTACTTAGGGCCCGTCCTGATTTAATCCTGATGTTTTAGAATCAAAATCAGAATCATTTTTATTTGGCCATGTATATGCTTGCACATACATGGAATTTGACTCCGGTTTAGTGGCTCTCAATGTACTTACATAGAATAACAACAACACAACACTCTTCAGGAATATATACAAGGAATAACTATACACAGGTGAAACAAGATGGCAATAGTGCAGAGTGCAAAGATGCTGGAATAAATATGTTAGCAGGTTGCTTATATACATGAGGTAGGTGGACATGAGAATATGCATGTATACGTACAATATATACAAGTATACAACATGCTTAGATTTATTATGACAATGTTAAGTTTTCATCAGAGAGACAGCCTCCAGAAAGAAACTGTTTTTGTTTTGGCGTACAGTGCTCTGTAGCGCCTACCAGAGCAGAGGCGTTGGAACAGGTTGTGATCAGGGTGTGATGGGTTTGCAGTGATGTTGCTTGCCCGTTTCCTGACTCTGGAGATGTATAAGTCCTGAATGGAGGGCAGGTTGGCACCAATAACTTTCTTTGCAGTCCTGACTGTCCGTTGTAGTCTGTTCCTGTCCTGTTTGGTGGCTGATCCAAACCAGACGGTGATGGATGTGTAGAGAGCAGAGTGGATTACTGCAGAGTAGAACTGGATCCGCAGTCCCTGAGGCAGGTTGAACTTCGTGAGCTGATGGAGAAAGTACATCCTCTACTGGGCCTTTTGATGATTGTGTGCAGGTGGGGGGTCAGTGGGGAGGGGGGAGGGGCTGGCAGGGGGTGCAGTTGGTTGTGCGATGTGGCCGGAGAGAGTGAGGGGTGAAAACACATTCAGGTCATCAGCCAGTTGATGGTTCTCTGCAGTGTGTGTGTGTGTGTGGGGGGGGGGGGGTGTACCTGAACTTGATGATGTCCTGCAGGCCTCTCCACATAGATGCAGGCTCTTTAGATGAAAACCTGTTTTCAGCTTTTCAGTGTGGCCCCTTTTGGCTTCCACTCCTGTAGTCTTCCTCTTTGGCCTGAAGAAGCTGTCTGAGTTTTGTTGTGATCCAAGGCTTATTGTTATTGAAGACGCAGAAAGTTTCAGTGGTTACACACATGTCCTCACAAAAGCTGATGTAAGATGTCACAGTGTCACTAAGTTCGTTCTGGTCTGTAGATGCAGCATCAAAAACATTCCAATCAGTGCAGTTAAAGTTGGCCTGAAGCTCCAATTTTTTACTCGTTGGTCCATCTCCTCAGTTTTAACCACAGGCTTTGCAGATTTTAGTTTCTGCCTGTAGGTTGGGAGAAGATGAGCCAGACTGTGATCAGAGAGTCCCAACGCTGCACGGGAGACAGAGCAATAGGCATTCTTTAATATTGTGTAGCAATGATCCAGTGTATTTTTGTCCCTGGTGGGACACTTTATGTGCTGTCTGTATTTTGGCAGTTTGTGGCTGAGATTTGCTTTGTTAAAATCCCCAAGTATAATGAGATGGGAATCTGGATGTTTGTGTTCCATGTTTATCAAAAAAAGACATGCAAGTTAGGGTTAATACTCCTGCCTGCGATCCTTACGAAGGCAATAGGAAAAGGAACTGTAACGCCTCACTAACACAGGCCTGGGGTGGAATACAGACACCTGCCAGAATAAAATGGCTTACAGTCAACGAAAACGTTCTCTAAATGAGGGCTGCATGATTTCTTCAACACTGTGACATCTGTACATCAACCTTCGTTTATATGGAAGCAGATTTAGCTTCCCCGTTAGCTCTGTTTCACAGTCCGCTTGGAGGAGCTGGAAGTGCGCTGGACGGAGTGCGCTGGACGGAGTGCGCTGTCTAGAATATGCTCACCAAGCCAGGTTTCAGTGTGGCACATGGCAGCAGATCTGGAAAAGTCCATGTTTGCTGTGTTAAGGAGCAGCAGTTCATCCATCTTGTTGGACAGAGAGTGGGCATTTGCCAGGTGGACTGATGGGAGTGTAGTTCGAAATCCCCGCTGTCGCATTTTAACGAGTGCTCCGGCTTGCTTCCTCCATCGTTGGCTCTGGCGAAGCCCAAGCAGAGCTGCAGCTCCTCCAACTAAAAGCTCAATAAAACTTTCCAGTTCAGCTAAAAATGGCGAAAAAGTCTGACCAGGGAATAGCCGGACGTTTAAAAGTTCTTCTCTGCTGAATGTGATCAGAGTGAGAGCTGGAACTAAACAAATAAACAGAAACAGAAAAAGTACTAGAAAGCACAAAACTGAGGCTGCCATCTGCAACACCATCTTGAGTGGAATGTGAGTTGAGCTGAGCAGTGATACATACAGTACATGCACCGCAGTGCATATGGACATACCAGAGATAGTCCTGGTGGACCGGGCTTTCCTTCAGGACCCTGTGGACACATGAATACAGATGTTTTAATATTTGCATCAACACCTTTATTTTTTACTGTGTATTCCTTTGTATATATGTATGTACTACTTCCTTTGGAAATCATTATCTGCTTGCAATTAACTTGTACCACATATCTTGATCTTGCCATTTACTGCTTGTAAAGTCACCAAACGATGGAACACTCACTCTCGGCCCAGGAAGACCTTTCTCTCCTCTCTGGCCAGGTTCTCCTGGTTCACCCTAAAGAAAATAGAATAGAATAGAATGTGGTGTAGTTTCCATTACTTTTTGTTGGGTGGGAAGAAAATCAAGTAACTTTGTTTTTGGCTAGACCAGGCGGCGAATGCCCTGACCGACTGCGTGATCATGTTTAGAGTGACTGATTGAGTGATCAAGTTTGACATGATTGGGCTGCTGCATCAGGTGACCAACGTCACTGAAGTTACATGATTGGTCGGCCAAGCGCCGAGAGGCCGCCGCCGCCCGTCATGAGGGAGAGTGCAGTGAAAGCACCCCAAATAACAATCATTCTGACAAAACACTCACTGGCAAATTCACAAAAGGATTGCACGGCTTTTGCAGCCGCTAAACCTGCAACAAATAAGACAAAAAGAAACCGCGTAATTCTCAAAGCACCCGCAAAGGGTGAAATGCACCCCTAACTGCACTGCCAAGTAAATAGTGTCTTGGTGCTCCGGTGTTATTTGCATGTATATAAAAGAGGTAATATGCATACATTTGGCACAAAATTGGCCCCATTCTATGCAAATGAGCCTCACTGCAAAATAGCCACTGGCAGATAGAGTGAACATTATTAGCGTCTTCAGAGTTGGGGTAACTGACATCCAGACTTCCCAGTGATCATGGCAGCAGTGATTTTAGCCAGGAGAAGGCATCATCATGCCAGATGTGCTCGTGAGCGGCTATTTCAAAGAAGAATATCACTTTCTGATTTAACTGAGACCCTAATCATTCGCAGATACAGGTTGCCAGGTCTGCAATTCTTGTTATACTTGATGACATCAAGGATGACAATGAGCCTGCCTATTATGTTCTTGGCGCAAAGCCAACATTTATACTTTGCTACAAGGATAATTGTAATCAGATGCAAACCAAGGGCAAATTGCACTTGACTGCAAAACTTTATGGGCATGTTTGCGCTGTTACATCATTTGCGCAATATCTTTTGTGACGCAGACCTTGAGATGGGACAGATAGCAGTTGCAAGTGATGCATAATTCGTGGCATTATCAGTGGCTGCAATCCATTCTTTGTGAATTCGCCGGTCAATACAGAGCAAGTCTGAGAAAAACGAGAAACATCTGTAGATAGAAACAGATGAAAGAGGAGGGGGAGTTAACAGATTTTTTTCTTTTTTTACTCAAATGTAGCTTAACCATGTCATGTGATATACTACTTCAGTACACTTGCTGCGGTCTGCCCACATTCAGGTCACTGGTCGGGACTCACCTCTTCAAACTTCTTCTGTGATTTATGTGATTTATGGGGTTTATTTTTCTTTCCCTTTTGTATCTGTCCAAGTCGGAGAGTACTGCTGGCGTCGTGTGTGGCTGCCGCTTCTCCCTCTCGTAGCCCCCCTTCCCATCCACCCCTGTATGTCTGTGTTATGTTTATCTGTTGTCTTGTTTCACCCCGTTCATTGTAAAGTGACTTTCAGTATTAGAAAAGCGCTATATATGTTTAATTTATTATTTATCATTATTATGCTTTAAAAACAAAAATTACTGGGACCACCACAGAAAATTTCAGATGAACATTTAATATCGAGGAATTCCCTTTATAGACACTACCACTGACTATCCCTGTAACAAACTGGCTATAATTTCAAACATTGACCATACATGATTATATTAGAGAGACCGCTCAAGTTGGACGGTTTGGAGACAAAGCAAGAGAGGCAAGATTGAGATGGATTGAGATGCTAAGATTTTCTTTGGGAGTGATGAAGAAGGACAGGATTAGGAACGAGTATATTAGAGGGACGGCTCAGGTTGGATAGTTTGGAGACAAAGCAAGAGAGGCAAGATTGAGATGGCTTGGACATGTGTGGAGGAGAGATGCTGGGTATATTGGGAGAAGGATGCTGAATATGGAGCTGCCAGGGAAGAGGAACAGGAAGGCCAAAGAGGAGGTTTATGGATGTGGTGAGGGAGGACATGCAGGTGGCTGGTGTGACAGAGGAAAATGCAGAGGAAAGGAAGAGATGGAAATGGATGATCTGCTGTGGTGACCCCTAACGGGAGCAGCCGAAAGTAGTAGTAGTAGACCATACATGGTCCAGCCATACACTAGGTTTTGACCTAGTCTTGTTAATAAGATGTGTCGTTTTTCAGTAAATGTACCTTGATCACTCTGGTCAGTACGTTGTCTGAGGCAAACTGAATGAAATCAAAGAAAACAAGTTAGTTTGTTACACAGTTTGATATACAATGTAAATTTAATGAGAGTAGACTTTGAAAGCATAAGGCCTTGTTGGAGAGTGACTTTTTACATTTTCTTTACAATTGTTCCTTCTGTCACAGAAGACAGAATTGAAATAAAGATGTTGAAAATTAAAAATATATGAACAATGTATGAAAATTATATTTACCTGTGTTCCTCCCGCAGGTCCAGGCTTTCCCTTTGGGATGGCAGCCACAGGATTGAAACAAGAAAATAAGGAAATGCAGTTAGAAACAGAAACCTCAGTATTAAACACTGTCCAGAATTGCAATACAAAATAAAAGACTAGATTCACTGAAGGGTGATACAGATAAAAAGCCAAAACCTAATTACTGAACGTGTTAAGAGTAAATATCATGGAAAGACAAAAGGACAGCAGGCTGTGAAGTTGTGAGATATGTACAATGAGCGAAAAGCAACGGGAAGGTGGTCAACCAAAACAAACAATAAGACATCTCATTAATGACGGAGATAATGAATATGAACACACAGGCTCTCCTTTATCTCCTTTCTTGCCATCTGCCCCCTGAAAGAACAAGGAAATCTCATGTTATGTTGAAGCATCATACCTCAGCTGAGATAGCTGAATAAATTACAGTGACATTTTCCTTACTATAAAACTTTTTTTTCCCATATCCATACTTAAACATTTATTCTTGGTAAATGACACCAAATCCCATCAAAAACAGTTAAATGTATTGTTAAATTGAGGTCTCAGTTTGTCTAATGTTGTAATTGACTACGTTAATGTCTTGATGATTTATTCCAAGAGCTTACAGTCAGGCCAATCTTCCCCGAATCGCCTTTCTCTCCTGGGTCTCCAGGACGCCCCGGTAAGCCAAGAGGACCCTAGCCAACAAGTAAAAATAACACTGAAAGAACATATTTCAAGCCAAATGAAAGCATACAAAAGTGTAGAATTGCCCCGAGTCCTGGAAAAGCTAAAGAGCCAAACTTTACCCTAATTCCTCTTTCACCAGGCTCTCCAGCAGAACCTGGGTCCCCCTATAAAAGACAAGTTTGTGAATGAATGAATGAATGACCACAGAATTCAACAATCCCAAATTACTTGTTTGTCTTTCTATGATATTCCAAACAATGAATAATTTAGACTCTCGTAATACAAATGATTGCTGAATCAGCAACAAATCTAAACAGACATTTTTAAGCCTCTCTGTCAGGTCCTAAACACAGTGATACTAATGCCGCATTTGTTTATGCCCGGAGGTGGGAGGTCGGAAGTTGGGAACACGTCATTACCGACAACCTCGTATTTGAGCTACCAGGCGGGAAAAAACATGGACGCCCGCAAAGAAAAACATGACGCCCGCAAAGACAGAGAGAAAAAACAAACAAACAAACAAACATGAAGACCCGATCCAGCTGAGCCCATCTATTTGCGGTATAAGAAGTGTACAATAGGCTGGAATCAAATACTGTTTTATATCATCATGGTTCAGAGTTTTCTTCTCGTTATCGTCGCCAATGAGCATTTTCAAGTTAGTGACCTTGTGATTAGCAATAGGTTAACATTTTAAAACCGCTAATAACTAATATTTAATTTTATATGTTTAACCAACTATTGTATAGGGTATCTTTATTGATCTAAAAGCATACCATGCTGAAAATCAAACTTAAAGGTGTTTTTAAAAGCATACAATCTTGTAAAGATTGATAAAGATTAATATTATTTTACCATTGACACTGTGGGCAGCCATGTTGATGTGACATCATATAATTCCGTGTCGTGAACTGGGGGTTGAGAAAAGCAACCCGAGTTCGCGACTAGGAACTCCGAGCTCACGTGCCGTTTTATTTGATTTTTCCTAGTGGGAACTAGGAATTTCCGACCTCTGAGTTATAATCGAATGCAGGGTAAGACCATGGTTTATTGTATAATATGCTGGAAAAAAACAAAACAAAACATACCCGAACTCCCTGGTCTCCTTTCGCTCCAGATTCACCCTACATACAGGCACGAGGGTAGTTTTAGTCACCAACACTGTGTAATATTGAGTTTTTATTCATGGATACATACACAGACATCTGAAAACAAAACTGACCAAATTGCTCCCTGATGCCTTCACAGAGTTATATGTACAGTATATATGTATTTCAAGTTCAGAGCAATAACAGTGATGAAACTCACCTTGAAGCAAAACCGGTGCTTTGACATTTTTCGTGGCTCCCTTGGTATCCCTGTATTTATTTATTTGTATATGCCATAGTTGTGCTTCTCCACTGAATCATGATCACTTATGTAATCTGCGTTGAATTATTTTAAAGTGTATTACACTGATATTTTAAATATGCTGTGCCATCCACTTTGAATTGAAAATTCTATTCTATTCTACTCTATTCTATTCACCACAGTCACCTTGAATCATTGCAGTAACGACCACTTAGGATTTACTTACATCTTTACCTCTTAGTCCTGGTGCTCCAGGATTTCCAGGGAGGCCGACACTCCCTTTCTCCCCCTTAGAGCCATCGTGCCCCTGGACAAATAAGGTTATTAACAGTCTGACCAGAAATCTGAATCCTTTCAATTGAAAGGCTTGCTCAGATTTGTAGTTTTTATGACAACTTGTAGTGGAACTGTTTCAAAAAATAAGTAAATAAATAAACAAATAAAAAATAACCATCTTTTCTTTTTTTGAAGCCAAAATCCGGCATTTTCCTCCACTGAGTTATTTCATCTAACAGCCCATGGAGTCAGGTTATATAATACTAATTGGCATCTTTTCAGTTTTTTGACCCCCCCCTTTCCTCCCTAATTGTACTTGGCCAATTACCCCACTCTTCCGAGCCATCCCAGTTGCTGCTCCATCTCCTCTGCCGATCCAGGGAAGGCTGCAGACTACCACATGCTTCCTCCGATACACGTGGAGTCGCCAGCTGCTTCTTTTCAACAGACAGTGAGGAGTTTCACCAGGGGGACATAGTGCATGGGCGGATCACGCTATTCCCCCGTTCCCCCTCCCCCCTGAATAGGCACCCCGACTGACCAGAGGAGGCGCTACTGCAGCGACCAGGACACATACCCACATCCAGCTTTCCACCGCAGACACGGCCAATTGTGTCTGTAGGGACGTCCAACCAAGCCAGACACAACACGGGGATTTGAACTAGGATCCCCGTGTTGGTAGGCAACAGAATTGGCATCGTTATCATGGTTGGAGAAACTCTCCAGACAAAGCTGTTGAAATTTCTGACCGGGTAGCATGGACACCTGCGCAGCCGCCAACATGTTAATACTCAAAACAGCATAAAGGATTGAAATGAGATGACGATGTGGACATGTTTCTGTTGGACAGTTAATCAACCAATTATAAAATCAGTATTACAGTAGAACAGTGTTCCCATATGGTTTGCTGTAGTTTATAATACTGTGTTAGTTTTGAAGATGCCATTTTTACAAGGGTGGGAAATGTTTGCTGCTGAGCTGACGACACACCAGCCACAATGGCTGCTACACCTTGTTTGTAGTTCTCACTGCCAGAGGGAGAGACAAATCGGGGAAATCATGGATTTCAGCTTTAAAGTCAAAACTGAAGATTTACATGCAAACAAATGTCCTTTTTTATACTTTCTATCACTGCCGTACTAGGGACAATATATAGCAACCAGACGTCAAAGGATTAGACAGGTCGGGACAAGTTAGAAGAAGAAACAAAGTTGTTGTGGTTTAAATGCCAGAACTGCCAACTTGTAGAAGACCTTTACAAACAGATACTACAACATTTAAAGCTAAACGAAAGATTCAACCATGTCCTCTTGGTCGGTGGTGGGTAAGGTGCTGACACTGCTGCAGTGAAGAGTCTGTTCAAATTTGAATAGATGTCTGCAATTACCAGTATCACCATAGGCATGAGTGAACTTAACAAAAACAACACTCTTTAGGGTCGTAGCTTTAAATATAAATGATAATGAATATGTTATACAAAATAATCTGCTATGATTTACCTTTGGTCCAGGCTTTCCAGATAAGCCAACATTTCCCTTAGAGGATTAAAAAAAGAGGGGAAAATATCATGAATTTTCCAAAGCCTCCAGATCAAGTCAACAGGTTCAAAGTAGCACGGTGTTCATTATTCATCAAGGGGCTCACCCTTTCACCGTTCTCTCCTTTTGGTCCCTGCTGTCCTGGAATCCCAAATCCAGGACTACCCTGCACAAATGTCAAAATCTCAACATCCCTTAAGACATAACTATACTAGATTTTTGGCTAAGTGTTATGTCCTCCTTGTTTTAGTCTTCATGAATCAGATATTATGTGTGTGTGTGTGTGCATGATAGTTTAAATTTACCTTTTCTCCTTTGTCTCCTTGTGCACCCTTTACTCCCTGGGGCCCAGCCAGGCCCACTGGACCAACATCGCCCTGAGAGACGAGACGAGACGAGACGAGACAGGACAGGACAGGCACGCACGTGCACACACACACACACACACACACTTTAAAAAGTTCCCTGTAGACTGAGATGAAGGGGTCCTATTCAGTGGTTTTGTGGAAAATTTAATCCCTTACCTAAAGATGCAAAAATACTCTTGTGTTTGACAGCCAGACCCAGGGGGAGTGGGTACAGGTAGTAGAAATGCAAGCTACTTATATTTGTATTTATATACTTGTATCATTCATTTATTTACTCTCTTTTCAACTTTTATCATTACCTTCTTTTTGCCATTATGTAAAGTGCTCAATATAACAAAGTGCGATGCAATGCATGTTCAGGTATAAAATATGCTATAAAGTTTGATTAATTGATCTATTGATACACAAATGAGTTTGTGATCAAATGCAGTCAAAGGGATTGTGCTGGACCACTGGTTAGAGAAAAAAAAATCTGAAGAGTTTGACTGGATGAAAAAAATCCAGACAGACGATCTCAAAAAAGTTTCCCTTGAGCAAGGCACTCGTCCTTCAATATCCAAGAATGGATAAGTTCGGTGGCCAACAAACAGCAGAGGACTGTGGTTGTTTGGGCAGATCCAAGCTGTGAATGTGTGTTATTCAGCAAAAACCATTCCTGTTTTGACTAAAAGTCAAAAAAGAAAAAAGAAAAAAAGATAAGGTTGATTCAACAAACTTACCCTGGCACCCTTCTTTCCAGTTGGGCCAACAATCTGTTGTGATGAAAAATAGATGAATTAGGTGCTGTGACTCAATAAGTGCTGTTGTCTATAGAGTGATATCTATGTAATATACAGTGGTTAAAATAATCTTTTGTGTGTCTTACACCCTTCGCGGGATCTCCAGGGGCTCCTCTTTGACCCTCCTCTCCTTTTTGTCCAAATGATCCTGTTAATCCCTAAAAGAATTGAGGAATAAAAATACCAAAAAGAGCCCAATGTAAGTTACGTACACAGATATTTCCTCTGCCTTCTGTTATCGTTTAGTCATCCATCCATCCAGCCATTATCCAAACCACTTATCTTGCTCTCGGGGTCGCGGGGATGCTGGAGCCTATTGCAGCAGTCATTGGGTGGCAGGTGGGCAGACACCCTGGACAGGCCACCAGGCCATCACAGGTCATTATATATACATACAACGAAATTCATTCTCTGCATTTAACCCAATCTAGGAGCAGTGGGTGGCCGCAGTGCAGCGCCCAAGTACCAACTCCAGTTGTTTTTCCATTGCCTTGGTCAGGGTCGTAGGCAGGAGTATTAACCTTATCAAGCATGTCTTTTGATGATAGCAGAAACTGGAGCACCCGGTGGACACAGGGCAAACATGCAAACGACACACAGAAAGGACCAGGGACTGCCTGGGGTGAGGCAACAGTGCTAACCACTGGGCCACCATGCTGCCCAACAGAATGTAGAAGTTTTATAAGATGATTTGTTCTTGATTTCTCCTCCAACACTATTATTCCCTAATTTTCATTATGTCTAACGCTTGGTTTTTTTTGTGTGTCATTTGATCACATCAAAATCAAGTAACATTTCTGCAGTGTTATCATGCCTCCCTTTTATTTTCAGCTGTCATTAAAACAAAAAACCACAAAGACATTCTGAGTAGTGTTGTTCTCGGGTCATTCCTTATTAAACTGTCATTTACATGCTTTTATTGCTGAAGAACCATATCTGCTTCAATCTTTGAACTTCAAAATGAAAGTAATTCATGTACAGAAAGACACTGAGATGGTTGCCATGCATCCTATTATTCAATATATTCAATAGGTCCCCTTAAATTAACAACCAGCCATGCAAGACCACAAGATAGCAATGGATGTTTGACAGCGTAGCTCACAATCATATGCATATGTAATTACAATTATCCCTGAGCTACAAAAACCTAGGCTTCTCTTTCTCTCTTCTCTTCTATATTCTGTTCTAACCTCTTCATTGGTCCTACTGATTACACCATTTTCTGTGTTTAGTTCACTTAGCGGTAGATTTGTTAGTTTTCTTTCTCAAAATGACTTGTGTTAATGGGTAGCCTCTCAATCACTGTATACTATTAGATAGAATAAATTGTAATTTTCATGACTGGCCTAGCTCTCTTGGCTTAAGTCCTCGGAAGAACACAGTGTGTCTCTCTGCTATGATAATATTACATAGAAATGTTCAGATTTTAAATATGGGGTACCTCAAGGCTCGGTTCTTGGCCCTCTACTTTTCTCTCTCTATATTTCACCTCTTGGCCAAATTATACACAGTCATGGAATGAATTTCCATTGCTACACAGATGACACTCAGCAGTATGTGCCTATAAAGGCTGATGATCGTCCTGCTTTTAAATTCAGATAAAACTGAGATGCTGGTCATTGGCCCTGTTAGACATAGTAGACACCAATTTGATCAAGTAACAGTAACGCTTGACAATTCTGTGATTTCACAAAGTATGACAGCTAAAAATCTTGCGAGGGTCTAAGGACAGGATGTTGTGTTGCTGTCAAGCCCCTTGAGGCAAATTTGTAATTTGTGATATTGGGCTATACCAGTGGTTCTCGAACATTTTCTGTCATGCCCCCCTTGGAGGAAGAACATTTTTCATGCCCCCCCGCCCCAACAAAATGGTGACAAAATAGGCCAAGTTGAACTTTATTTAAATAACATCAAGATCACGAACATTCCTTTCACTTTTCTTTCAGTAATTTCTGTTGTACAAATAACAAACTCAAGTTTTACTTCAACGTTATCAAACCTCTTTTTGTGACATTTGCCACTAGACTGCTCCATCAGTCTCTGTGTGTTTTCAAAAACTGAGAAAAATGAAATAACATTTAAAAACCACTTTGCTAGAAAAATTACACCCAAGTTACATCTGTGCAAATAAAGAACAAATGCAGATATTTGGGAAAAATGATGAGCAAGTTAATTTGTGAGAGCTCAAGTCTTATCACTGCATTAGTGGCTGCAATGAGCCTGTTTTGCACTGCACATCTTTTCAAAACGGGGTTGCAGGCTTGATACTGCCATTCTCAAGTCATGCTCAATGTTGAGCTTAGATCTGTACTTTGTTTTAAGTGAGGCAAAAGCAGAAAAGCCCATCTCAGAGATAGGATGTGACGAAGGGAAGCAGAATGCCCACAGCCCCCTGTCCTATGAGTGGATACTCCTTCTCCACACCAAGCCAGAATTTACTCAGTGGCTGAGCTGTAAAGCTCAGCCTCAGGGTGGAGTCAGATGTCATCTCGTTGAACTGGTCCTCTTCAGCAGAGCTGAAATCAGCAGGTGCTGCTGCATTGAATGGATATGTCACCAAGTCATACTGCGCAATGTTGTTTGGGAAGTATTTTTGAAAGAATCCTCTCAGGGAAGAGATGTGCTCCTTAAGACATGAAATCACTGTGGTGGCTCCAGAATCACTGGTTTCAATAAATTCACTCAGATTCTCAAACAAACCAGTATTTCCTTGATCAAGTTGCCTGCCCCACATCTCAACCTTTTGAGTGAATGCACTGATCTTGTCTGCCAGGTGAGGAAGGTGCTTGTCTCTGCCTTGAAGCTGAAGATTTAATTCATTCAGCTTTCCAAATGTATCGCCGAGACAGGCCAGTTTCATCAGAAATTGTTCATCACTAAACTTGCTTGCAATGTCATGCATACACTCCTCCTCCAGAAACACCCGAATTTCCTCTCTGAGCTCAAAGACTCGCGACAACACTTTACCTCGTGAGAGCCACCTAGCCTCGCTGTGAAACAACACAGCTGAATGTTCAGCTCCCATCTCACAAAGTGCAAAGAACAGCCATGCTCTCAGGGGTCTTGTTTAGATGAAATTGACAACACTAACAACATTGGTCAAAACCTCGTTTAGGTCAGGGCTAATCTGTCTTGATGCTAATGCTTCTCTGTGTATGACACAGTGCGTCCATTGTTCATTTGGCGAGACCCTCTTGATTAGTGCCTGCAATCCCTTTTGTTTTCCCTGCCATGGTCTGTGCACCATCCGTGCAAACGCCTGCACAGTTCTCCCGTTTCAGCCCATCTTCTGTCAGGTAACAGTCACGAAGCCTGAAGAGCTCATCAGCCGTCGCTCTACTTGGGACGTACTTGCAAAACAGCAAATCCTCACACAGTGACTCTGACATGACAAAGCGAACATAAGCAATAAACAAGCAGTCTATTGCTGCCAGTAGCCTCGTCCACTTGTAAGGCGAAACGTTTGTCTTTCAGTTTTTCAATGAGTTGTTCTTCAAGGTCATTTGAAATGTCGCATATATGTCTTGCAACTGTATCATTGGACAGAGGGACAGCCTTCAATTTTGCAGTGCTTGTCTCATCAAACATAGTTGACACCACATCTAAAGCTGCGGGAAGTATGAGCTCCTCTGCTATTGTGTGTGGTTTCTTGCACTGGGCAATTCTGTAGGTGACTTTGTATGATGCCATTAGTGCTTTGTTGTTCACTGATGCAGCTTTTACAAAGCAATGTTCCTGCTGACAGCATGCACCAAGTTTTCTCTGAAAGAACTCGAATGGCTTATTGACGTGACTGGGATGTAATGTCTTGTAATGGAAAAATACAAGTTTATAAAGGTTCTGCTGTAACCTTTGTACCGAGACAAACAGAGCCACTTGTTTCTCGTTAGACGTCACATATTACTCACATGTTTTTGCATACGACTTATGTTTTGCCTACAATTGACCCTTCCACTCCATATAAACTCAGCAATCAGACAGAAGTCACAGTCTCCAAGTGTCTTCTTAATTTGTTCGGTCTCATACTATCAGCTGCCAGAGTTTTCAGACATAAAACACACACTGGTCTCTCCTAATCTCCCATCACATTCACTGTGAACCCAAGAGCAAGACAGGCTTGGTCATATTTTCTTAACTTGTTTTTTTTGGTTGATTACTGTCAGCTAAGAACTTTGTCTTGTTTGTCTCGGAAGCATCGCCTGTCTTTCTTTTTGTCCCTGTCAAATAACTCTCCATTCTGTGAACCCACAGACTGTCTCATGAAAGCCCATTTTGTTGATCCACCAAGAAAAAGATTCCGACATCAAAACAGCAGTTCCGTACTACATTCCTCCCGGTCACGCGCACCCCCCCTGTCATGCCTCTGTGACCCGGGGGGGGGGGGCACACACTTTGAGAAATGCTGGGCTATACAAATAAAGTAGACTTGAATTGACTAGAACAAACTGACTTTCTCTGTTTTTTGTTTTCCAGTATGGATGCTTTTTTTTTTAAGAAGAAGAAATTAGATAGCTCCCTTCAAATAGATCATCACCGGTTTCTCAAATAAAGGCCCCATTATACTCCATGAACACACAGCTGTGGTAACCCAACTGATCAGAGAGGCACGAGAAAGCAGGGGAGACCTGGAAGTGCTGTGGCTGGACCTTGCTAATGCCTACAGATCGATCCTACACAAGCCGATAGAATTGGCCCTGATCAGTTACCACGTCCCTGAGAAGATACAAAACCTCATCCTCAACTAATACAACAACCTTACCCTGAGGGTGTCCTCTGGGACTTCAACATCAGTGTGGCATGTTTGTGCTGGCCATTAATATGCTTGTGAAGTCTGCTGAAGTGGAGTGCAGAGGTCCCTGGTCCAAATCTAGCACCCGACAACCCCCGATCAGAGCATTCATGGATGACCTAATGGTAACAACTGCATCAGTGCCCGGATGCAGGTGGCTCCTTCAAAGACTTGAACGGCTCATTACATGGGCAAGAATGAGCACCAAGCTCACAAAACCAAGGTCTCTGGTCCTTAGGAAAGGAAAAGTAAGCAACCAGCTCAGCTTCTCTTTGGGAAGCACCCAAATTCCATCTGTGACTGAAAAGCCAGTCAAGAACCTGGGTAAGATCTTCACCAGCAATTTGAAGGACACAGTGGTGTGCCAGGCAACCAGTGATGACCTCAACAATTGGCTCTCTACAGTGGACAAGTCAGGGCTTCCTGGGAAATTCAAGGCCTGGATATATCAACATGGAATCCTGCCTCGATTCCTCTGGCCACTGCTAATCTACAAACCCCAATTCCAATGAAGTTGGGACGTGTAAAACGTGAATAAAAACAGAATACAATGATTTGCAAATCCTTTTCCACCTATATTCAATTGAATACACTACAAAGACAAGATATTTAATGTTCAAACTGATAAACTTTATAGTTTTTTGCAAATATTCACTCATTTTGAATTTAATGCCTGCAACACGTTCCATAAAAGCTGGGACAGGGACAACAAAAGACTGGGAAAGTTGAGGTATGCTCAAAAAACACCTGTTTGGAACATTCCACAGGTGAACAGGTTAATTGGAAACAGGTGAGTGTCATGATTGGGTATAAAAGGAGCATCCCCAAAAGGCTCAGTAGTTCACAAGCAAGGATGGGGCGGGGGTCACCACTTTGAGAACAAGTGCGTGAGCAAATAGTCCATCAGTTTAAGAACAACGTTTCTCAACATCCAACTGCAAGGAATTTAGGGATTTCCTCATCTACAGTCCATAATATCATCAAAGGATTCAGAGAATCCGGAGAAATCTCTGCATGTAAGCGTCAAGGCCAAAAACCAACATTGAATGCCCGTGACCCTTGATCCCTCAGGCAGCACTGCATTAAAATCCAACATCATTCTGTAAAGGATATTACCACGTGGGCTCAGGAACACTTCGGAAAACCATTGTCAGTTAACACAGTTCGTTGCTACATCTACAAGTGCAAGTTAAAACTCTGCCATGCAAAGCGAAAGCCATATATCAACAACACCCAGAAACGCTGCCAACTTTTCTGGGCCCAAGCTCATCTGAGATGGACTGAAGCAAAGTAGAAAAGTGTGCTGGGGTCTGATGAGTCCACATTTCAAATTGTTTTTGCAAATCATGGACATCCTGTCCTTCGGGCTAAACAGGAAAAGGACCATCCAGATTGTTATCAGCGCAAAGTCCAAAAGCCAGCATCTGTGATGGTATGGGGGTGTGTTAGTGCCCATGGCATGGGTAACTTGCACATCTGTGAAGGCACCATTAATGCTGAAAGGTACATACAGGTTTTGGAGCAACATATGCTGCCATCCAAGTGACGTCTTTTTCAGGGACGTCCCTGCTTATTTCAGCAAGACAATGCCAAGCCACATTCTGCACGTGTTATAACAGCATGGCTTCGTAGTAAAAGAGTGTGGGTACTAGACTGGCCTGCCTGCAGTCCAGACCTGTTGCCCATTGAAAATGTGTGGCGCATTATGAAGTGCAAAATACGACAACGGAGACCCCGGACTGTTGAGCAACTGAAGTCGTACATCAAGCAAGAATGGGAAAGAATTCCACCTACAAAGCTTCAACAATTAGTGTCCTCAGTTTCCAAATGCTTATCGAGTGTTGTTAAAAGGAAAGGTGATTTAACACAGTGGTAAACATGCCCCTGTCCCAGCTTTTTTGGAACGTGTTGCAGGCATCAAATTCAAAATGAGTGATTTTTTGCAAAAAAACAATAAAGTGTATCAGTTTGAACATTAAATATCTTGTCTTTGTAGTGTATTCAATTGAATATAGGTGGAAAAGGATTTGCAAATCATTGTATTCTGTTTTTATTCACGTTTTACACGACATCCCAACTTCATTGGAATTGGGGTTTGTATGAAGTTCCAATCACAATCATGGAGTGCTTTGAAAGGAATATCAGCCAGTTTCTGCGCAGGTGGCTGGGCCTGCTGCGGAGCCTAAGCAGCATTGCCCTTTATGAGCATAACATCAAGCTACAGCTTCCTCTCAGAAGTCTGGCAGAGGAGTTCAAGGTCACCTGAGCCAGAGAAGTCCTGCTCTACCGAGATTCTGCTGACACCAAGGTCTCCTCTGTGGGTATCGAGGTCAGAACAGGAAGGAAGTGGCATGCACAGGAGGCAGTTGAGCGGGCTGAGGCAAGGTTGCAGCACAGCATCCTGATGGGCACTGGTGGCAACTGGTCAGGCCGGGCTTGGGAGCAACTCAAGACCTTGCTATGGTAAAGCCCGAGGAAAGGAGAGGCGAAAACTGATCCAGGGGGGAGATACGCATAGTGAAAGCTTGCTACAGCAGAATGGTTGGTATGTGCAAGCAGGGAGCCTTGACTGAGTGGGAGCATACAGCCAACTGAAAGATCTTCTGGGTAGAACTCTGGAAGGCGGAATCACACCGATTGAAGTTTTTGGACCAGTCGGTGTATGATGTCTTCCCGAGCCCTTTCAACCTGGTCAGCCAGGGCCTGGTGGACTCACCTGCTTGCCAACTCTGCCAGCAAAGGGGACCCTTGGAGCTCATCCTGAGCTGCTGTCCAAAGGCCTTGGGAGACTGGTGGTATCATTGGCTCCATGACCAAGTTCTGTGGGCAGTAGCAGAAACCATCTGCACTGGGATCAGCTACAGCAAGCAGGAATACCCAACAAAACGCACCATTGCCTCGAGCATTGTTCGAGCAGGGGAGAAGCCCCAGCCCCAGCCAAAGGCCCATGGTGGGCTGCTCGCAACAGCAAGGGACTGGCAGTTCCAGCTCGACCTAAGGAGACAACTGAGGTTCCCGGACACCATCACAGCTACAACACTCAGGCCAAACATGGTCCTGATGTCCATGGCAACCAAGCTAATGGTTTTGCTAGAGCTAACTGTCCCCTGGGAAGATCGGATGGAGGAGGCGCAAGAAAGGAAGAGAATTAGGTATGCAGATCCAGTTGAAGTGGGCTGCAGGGGCTTTCCAGGCCAGTCTCTACACCAAGTCCTGGGACTCTTGGGGATTTGTGGGCTGCAAAGAAGAAGAGCCACTAGGAACAGCTGCGGAAAATGCTTCCCATTGGCTCTGGGTGAAGAGGGGTGACGTGTGGCTACCTGTACACAAGTTGGGGCTTGATCACCCCCGGCTGGGTTGCTCAGGCGAGGGTGTCTGATGTTAGGACACCTGATGATCCCGGGTTTTTTACTGACGATGTTTCCAGATTGCACCACATGGTGTATCAAAGAACATGAACCATGTCATGGAAAAATACAACATTGCCTTGACCTAATGTGACCAAGTTAACAGGATGGACTCTACTTTTTCAGATAGCAACACCTCGGCATTAGGGGAGTAAGCACACAACAGCTGAAAGTGGGAGTTCAAGCTCAGTGTAAAGTACAAAGAGAAAGGCAACTTCTCAGAAAATGGTTGCAGAATTGGATAAAAAAGGAACTGGGTCAGCTGTTATCGTAAGACAAGAGACGTGTGAGGGTCAAGAGATAACAGGAAGCATTCACTCACACCTGTGCAACTGCACCTGCACTCAATGTATAGCTGGAGACTGACATTAGGAGGAGAAGAACAACTGCCCTACAGTCACCCCTCACGGGAGTGCACCTGCTTACTATAAGGGAGGGGTGCTCTCAGGGGAGTAATTGTTTTATGCGTGCCATGCTTGCAAGCATTAATAAAGTGTGATAGTACTGAGAAGAACTTTGTCTCTGAATCCTCTGTTTAGACAAATGAGTAGTCTGGTATAGTATTACCACCACAGACCACATATATACTTTCTACTGGTCAAAATAGAAAGCACACTTTTAATGTCAGAAGGAGGTCAAGGGAGAATCCACAGATATGAGAGTGGTACAGGTGGGAAAAGAGGGTTGGCTGTTGTGGACTTATGAGAAGAGTTCATTGAAGTTTTTGAACAGATAACATTTGAGCTTTGGAGAGTTGATTTGAAAAACTCAGGAAATTCAATATAATACGTGAGCTTGTTAATGTCAATGGAGGAATTTACCATCAAACCCTAAAAGCAGATAATATATGAAAAACTGTATCAGAATCTTAAAAGAGGTGATTTGAATAGTTTGCAGTAGCAAATATTTAAATTTGAATACCAAACCAATATGAACCAACTGAAAACTTGGTCGCCTTTTGTCTTTTTCAGTCTCTGTCACGGACATAACGTCTGTTTGGCTGCCATTCTCATGGCATAGTGAGTGGGTTGACTAACATTAATGCTCAACCCAGGCTATACTCAAGATCCAGTCCAAATCTGAACAACAGTGACTTAAATGATGGTGAAAAGAAACTTACTGTGGGTCCTTGGGGCCCTACTGGTCCAATCTCTCCTCGCTCACCCTAAGAAACAAAGAGTTTGACATTTCAGCCTTGAAACCACAGTCATGTACTATTCCAGTTGTTAAAAGGGGGTATGCTCAAGAGCTACATCTAGGTCTTTATCCAACAGCATGGTTAATGTGAAGCGCACTCTTTAAAGCAGCAAAGATTTCTTCCATTTGTCTTCAAAAGTAGATACTACACTTTGACAGCACACCACAGCTTAAACCAGCAGTGCTCATTAGAGGCTTAACACACATGAACACGTACACATACACATTTGCCAACCCACCGTGGGTTTCTATTCGGGTGCATAGCCAAACACATTAAAACACCTACTTGATTGACTTTCAGCTGGATAAATTAGTTTTCTCACCTCATTGTCATGATTAAAAAAATGATATTATTAGCGGAGAGAAAGCAATAGAAAGAGAAGAGAGTGTTTGGGATGAACTCACCTTATCGCCCTGCTCCCCTTTCATTCCCTTTTTTCCCTGCAGGTTAGGATAAAACTGGGGATCTGAATCCTTTCATCATAGACACTTTATGCACCACCACTTTTGGCTTTTGGCTTATTAGATTCAGATCACATGCGTAACGTCAAATCAGTTGCATTTGAGTGAGGCTAAAATATGCAGGCTCTCACTGCAGGCTATTGAACTGGAGATAATGATCGAATTCGTACCCGAGGTCCGATAACTCCTTGGAGGCCCTGATCTCCAGTCTCACCCTATAAAATTGAATAGCATAAAAATGTAATTTTATTAATAGTTATCACATATTTCAGTAAGCAAAGAACATTTAAGGTCATTCTCAAAAGACAGTTAATCGCAATGTTGTCGTATGTTCGGGAATTTTCCTAAAGCCTTTACTGTTTATTGAGGTAATGTGGTTATGTTCAGTACCTTTGGACCGATTGGTCCTGGTAAGCCCATGTTCCCCTGCAAAACAAAAGTTACAGAAAATAAAAATGAAACAATTATGATTTACAACCCTATAAAACATTTTTAAAAGTAAAAGTCTAACTGTCTAAAATAAAAATAAACTTTTCTGATATCATTAAGAGGAAAAGACTTAACATGGCCATGGACATTCATTATTCTCCATTAATATCACTGTTTGTAAGCTCCAGTGTTGTAGTACTCGAGTCGGGCTCGAATCCTGACTTGACTTGGACTTGAACACTAATGACTTGGACTTGAACACTGGGGACTCATGACTCGAACTCGAGGTTTAGTGACTCGACTACAACAGGTGTGTGTGCACATGTTTGTGAGTGCATTTGTTTGGCTATTGTGTCACAAAGTAAATAAACTCCCTTTGAAATGGTGACAGCTGTGTCATTTTTGTTTAATGTAGACCTTTTTTATTTTATCAGATGCTAAGATTTTCATTTCATTGGGAGTGACGAAGAAGGACAGGATTAGGAATGATTATATTAGAGGGACAGCTCAAGTTGGACGGTTTGGAGACAAAGTAAGAGAGGCAAGATTGAGATGGTTTGGACATGTGTGGAGGAGAGATGCTGGGTACATTGGGAGAAGGATACTGAATATGGAGCTGCCAGGGTAGAGGAAAAGAGGAAGGAGGTGCAGGTGGCTGGTGTGACAGAGGAAGATGCAAAAGACAGGAAGAAATGAAACGGATGATCCGCTGTGGCGACCCCTAATGGGAGCAGCTGAAAGTAGTAGTAGTAGTAATAGAAGACCTTTTTTATTTGTATGTCAGCTTTTTTACAGTGCCAGAGTGGAGCACTGGAGCCCATCTTGGAACTCAACTCAGACTCAACCTTGATGAGTAGGACTCGGACTGAGGTAATGCGGACTTGACTCAGACTCGAACACTGGAGACTCGACTCAACTCGGACTCGAGGTTTAGTGATTCGACTACAACACTGGTAAGCTCTTAATCAACATAAGAAAAAAATGATGAATACCCTGTTGTGGAATGATTTCCATTCTATTTTCTTTTAAGTTTGAGATGTACCTTCTCTCCTGGATCACCACGGGGACCTTGAATACCTTGTATACCGATTCCTTCTTCACCCTATGGAAAAGGTGTAAATTTCATGTATGTAGTTAACTTTTTTTAGTTTTTGCTAATGTAGTTTGCTCATTAATTTGCATATTGTTAGTGTGACAAGGAAAGGTCACAAATGTTTCTTGGTGAATAAAACACAATCCCACCTTCTCTCCCTTCTGGCCTGGTAAGCCTGGATTTCCATCAATGCCAATGGGACCAGGTAACCCTGCAATACCCTAGGTTATGGTGTGTTTATGTGTGTGTGTGTGTGTGTGTGTTTGACAGTGTGTAAAGTGAGAACAGAGAGAGAGAGAGAGAGAGAGAGAGAGAGAGAGAGAGACAAAGGAGCGATATAGCAGTTCTAATTTATAAATACTGTACATGTTGCTTTTAACATATGGGAAAAGCTGGTCTACCAGTTATCTAAGAGACAAAACCTAACCGACACTGAATGATTTCTAGTGTGTGTGTGTTGCTGGGTTTTGACTATCACAGGAAAAGCAAACAATGCTGAAACAATCTGTGCACTTACATCTTTTCCTTGGTCTCCTTTGTCTCCTTTCAGCCCCTGTTTCCCACGGAAACCCTTTCAAAATAATCATATTATCAAATGAAAAAGGGAAAAATCAGCATGTTTCCCCCATTGAAAAACACACACGGAGCTCAAAAGGTTTTGTGATCAAATCCCTCACTTCTGAAAACTTGTGGTTTGCACCAAATCTCAATCGTGCCAGAGGTTTTGGAGTCTCCCTACTGTGTCTTCCTCTCTTTTTTACAACTGCCTAAAAGAGTATAGTGTGAGACTGTCATACTGGAAATATTGTCCAAGCTGTCATTGGCAGCCAAGCCTACAATGTGCCTTCTTGACCCCCTCCCTGCTAAACTTTTCAAAGAACTTGGGCGGTTCCTGGGTCCCCTGATACTAAATATTATAAATTCATCTCTTACCTCTGGCAGTGTTCCTACTTTTAACACTGCAATAGTTAAACCTGTCTTAAAGAAACCAAATCTTGACCTGGGGGCTCTTAATAACTATAAGTCAATCTCCAACCTACCATTCATTTCCAAAATTTTTGGAGAGCGTTGTAGCTGATCAACTTTCGGCCTGTCTTTCTAACAACAATCTCTTTGAACCATTTCAATGTTTTTAGAGCCTGTCATTCCACTGAAACTGCACTCACAAAAGTAGTGAACAACCTTTTGCTTGCTATGCATTCCAATAACGTCAGTGATACTGTTGCTTGATGTTACAGCAACTTTTGACGCCACTGATCCTGGTATACTTTTGGACCATCTTGAGAATCACCTAGGTGTTTCAGGTTTAGCTCTGTCTTGCTCAAGTCTTACTCATCTGATAGAACACAATGTGTCTTCCATGGTAACCTTACATCAGATTTCTCTACAGTGAAATATGGTATACCCCAGGGCTCAGTTCTTAGTCTTTGCTATTCTTCCTCTACAGCTCTCCTCTTGTCCATATTATATGGTGCTATGGAATAAATTTCCACTGCTATGCTGATGATACACAGCTGTATGCATGCATCAAGCCAGACAATCTTTCTCATATCAGAAATCTAGAGGCATGCTTGTCTGCAGTGGAAAAATTGGATGCCATCTAACTTCTTACTACTTAATTCTGAAACCCCCCCCCCCGATATGCTAGTTATCAGCCCTGCAAGACAGTCACCTTTATTACCAAGAAACAGTATCTCTTGACAACTGTGTGACCTTCAAACGTTCCACAGCTAAAAATCTTGGGTTAAAATTTTGATCAAACCCTATCTTTAGAATTTCACATTAGAGAAATGACCAAGACCTTTTTTTCCACTTACAAAACATTGCCAAAATTCGGTCTTTTCTGTCCATGGATGATGCTGACATCCTGACCCATGCTTTTGTTTCACCCGGATTAGATGTCCCTCAATGTCCGTTTTCCAGCCTGCCATGCACTAGGACTAAAAAACTTCAGCTGGTTCAAAATGCTGCTGCTAGAATATTAACCAAAACAAAAAAGTTTGACCATATCACATCGATTCTGGCCTCCCTTCCCTGGCTCCCTGTTCATATTAGATCTGACTTTAAAGTGCTACTTTTTTCTCCCCTTATTTTTCTTCCCAATTGTATCCAGCCAATTACCCCACTCTTGCGAGCCATCCTGGTCACTGCTCCACCCCCTCTGCCGATCCAGGGAGGGCTGCAGACTATCACATGCCTCCTCCAATACATGTGGAGTCACCAGCCACTTCTTTTCACCTGACAGAGAGGAGTTTCACCAGGGAGACATAGCACGTAGGAGGATCACGCTATTCCCCCCAGTTCCCCTTCCCCCCCGAACAGGCGCCCCGACTGACCAGAGGAGGCGCTAGTACAGCGACCAGGACACATATCCACATCCGGCTTCCCACCTGCAGACACGGCCAATTGTGTCTGTAGGGACACTCAACCAAGCCGGAGATAACATGGGGATTCAAACCAGTGAACCCCATGTTGGTAGGCAACGGAATAAACTGCTACGCTACCCGGATGCCCAAAATACTACTTTTAACCTATAAAATACTATATGAGTTTGCCCCTTCATATTTGTCAGATCTTATACAGCCTTTTTTATCATCTCGCGCCCTCCATTCTCAAAGTGCAGGCCTCCTCTCCTGTCCCTAGAGTTAAAAAGAAGTCTGCAGGCTGCAGAGCCTTCTCTTACCACACCCTCTTTCTTTGGAATAGTCTCTCAGCCCACATCAGAATTTGATTCTGTAGACTCTAAAATCTAAACTGAAAACCCATCTCTTCTCATTAGCTTTCAACTAGTCATTTTATTTTTTGGTAGTTTGACTTGCTTCTGAGCTTTGTCACAACTATCCTCTTTTGGGAGGGTCTCAGTCTCAATGTATTTATAACTGTAGGTCTTAGCCAGGGACGCAACAAGGGGTGTGCAGAGGGTGCAATGCACACAGGCGCCACATCAGCAGGGGCGCCAAAAGTACAGTGTACAGTAAACAATTTCTGGTTATAGGCCTATTTGTTTTTGAAAAGTTTTATATTTATAAATGTTATTACTTAGATGAAAATTTTGGATTAAAATATATAGTTACATGTTATATTTTTTAATAATAATATATTTTTTTTGCATACGGTCTGATGTGGCACAAATTTTCTTCCTTTATGGACTGTCTGATGACCATAGCTCACAACTCTCTCTGTGTTTTGACTGCCCGACGACTTACTTAGAAGCCTGTTTGTGATGCATCCTGTTTTCCCTTGGTCACAGTCTTACCCTCCTGGAGATTTATACTATCGTTTGCGCTGTTCTCATTTGAAATTGCTTTTATACTATTTCTTTTGGCTATCAATCTATTTTGAAAGCGGAGAGCTCGAGGTAGAATATACAGTTTAAAGAGATTAGACAGGTAAGCTGGGGCAAGCCCATTTAAGATTTTATAAGTCAGCAGAAGCACCTTGAAGTCTGATCTAACAAGGATAGGCAGCCAATAAAGGGAGGCAAGAATTGGTGTAATATGGTCAATTTTCGTTTTAGTTAATATTCTAGTTGCAGCATTTTGAAACATTTGAAGACTTTTAGTCCTATTATGTGGCAGACCTGAAAACAGAACATTACAGTTATCAAGTCTGGATGAAATAAATGCATTTATTAGAGTTTCTGTACGGCCAGGGACAGGAAAGACCAAGTTTTAGCTATGTTATGTGATGTTCATCTGTGAGGTTTTATAGCTGGAATTTTTCATTTTTCATGTTCCCTAAGACACCATAACCTTTAAGACATTTGCAAAGGAATATAAAACCACTTTGATACTTACTTTTGCCCCTGGTTCCCCTGATTCTCCCTGGAAAGTACAGAACACCAGCTCTGTCACTTTATACTTAGTGCTGTCAAAAATACTTAAATATGCATTATTTTTCATTCATTAGGTATAATAAGATAAGATACAATAAGGTATATCTACACTATAAAAAATGGATATCATAAACTATTTCTGGTACTACAAAACGATATAAAACAATATGGTTTGAAGAACAAACGAAATAAACTACATATATTCCAGTTTTTGTGTCACTTTGATTTTATAGTGTTTGTCAGTCTATTGAAGAAAACAAGGCTTACTGAGTACTATCTATTGTACTTCTATAATTTAACTCAATCTTAATTATAGCAATGTTACCTTGATAGATAATCCTGGCGATCCGGGTGGTCCTAGCTGGCCAGGCAGGCCTGGAGCTCCAGAAACCCCTGGAACACCAGGAGGTCCTTGGGGACCCTGTAACATGGAGGAGGAGGAAGAGGAAGAAGGAGAGATTTTTTTTTGAAAAAGACAAAAGTTTTCACAGACAGCTTGGTAACTGCTACTATTCGACTATTAATACTATGACTAAGAATAATACTAAAATCAACTTCTAAAAGAAATCTAAGGTTGCAAAAGGCTTCTAAAATACCTTCTTTATGAACTTACAGAGGAGCCTGGTTCTCCCTTTCGTCCAGGGACGAATCCTGCTTCCATGCTTCCTATAACATATCCAGGCTCTCCCTGTTTGGAAAAGACCAGAGTTAAGGTTTATAGGTTAAGACTAAATATGGCATACAAAACAAAACAAAACAAAAAAAGCATTGAAATCTCTTCTTCAGCCATATAATCCTTTATCTAAAAGGAAAATAACTCTAGTGAGGCTAAGTCTGTGGATTCAAAAACACTAGCCAAACAAAAATCAAACAATTCCTTATAATGTATCAGCTATGAATGGCAATTAATGATGTATGGTAAAACTTACCCTCTCTCCTCTCTGGCCTTTTGGACCAGTGAGTCCAGGGGGGCCCTTCCATTAGAAAAGTGATATTGAAATTGATTATATCACAATTTATAATTGAGGCATTTAGTTTTCTCTTATCCAAAACAATTTGAAATGAGTAAGCAAGTGATGATCTGGTGCCTGGCTTAAAGGACACATGCATGTTTGATGCAGAGACTGAACCACACATCAGGTTTTTGGTTCTAAATATTTGTTATATTACAATTATAAATATGTGGAGGCCATGAAAAGAGAACATCATTCATGTTTGATGTTAACATAAAAATTCACCTGTGCATTACTTTTGAAGGGCAGAATATAGCAAATGTAGACTGGAACAAAGGACATGATCATTTCCTTTATTATAGATTGCTTTCCTATGACGCCTCCTTTGACAGGTCCCTGTTATTTTATGCAATTTAATCTTTTATGCAATTTGATGATTCTCTTGCACCAATATCTTTATAGCCCTCAACTTACCATTTCACCTGAAACACCTGGAGGACCCTGAAAAAATATCATTATTAGTTCAGCACCCGGAACAAAATAAAATAAAACTTTAACCGGTTCAGTTGAAGCTGTTAACATTTGTTTTTGCTATTCAGTTACCCGTTGGCCTCCAGAGCCTGGTGGTCCGGTTCTTCCTGGTCGTCCAGGCAGCCCAGGAATACCATCGGTTCCAGGAAGTCCCTATAAAATTGAGAGAACTCATGATCTGTGTTGGTAATCAAAATAACAACAGATAAACAAGCCAGGATGGCACAGAACATACCGGCAGCATCTGAGATCGAATGAATAGAGAATACAGGTCTGTGGTTTGTGTGTGTCTGTGAAACCTCTATCTTTGTGAGGACCAATCTTGAGTTCTTAACCATAAGAGTGAGTTTGAAGTGAGTCCTCACTTCTATAAGGGTCTATTTGTCTATTTTAGGGTTGGGATTTGAGTTTAGGGTTAGAGTTAGAATCAGGTTAAGGTCAGGGTAACGGTTAAGGTTAAACATGTACACTACCGTTCAAAAGTTTGGGATCACCCAAACAATTTTGTGTTTTCCATGAAAAGTCACACTTATTCACCACCATATGTTGTGAAATGAATAGAAAATAGAGTCAAGACATTGACAAGGTTAGAAATAATGATTTGTATTTGAAATAAGATTTTTTTTACATCAAACTTTGCTTTCGTCAAAGAATCCTCCATTTGCAGCAATTACAGCATTGCAGACCTTTGGCATTCTAGCTGTTAATTTGTTGAGGTAATCTGGAGAAATTGCACCCCACGCTTCCAGAAGCAGCTCCCACAAGTTGGATTGGTTGGATGGGCACTTCTTTGAGCAGATTGAGTTTCTGGAGCATCACATTTGTGGGGTCAATTAAACGCTCAAAATGGCCAGAAAAAGAGAACTTTCATCTGAAACTCGACAGTCTATTCTTGTTCTTAGAAATGAAGGCTATTCCATGCGAGAAATTGCTAAGAAATTGAAGATTTCCTACACCGGTGTGTACTACTCCCTTCAGAGGACAGCACAAACAGGCTCTAACCAGAGTAGA
Organism: Lampris incognitus; assembly: GCF_029633865.1. Lineage (NCBI taxonomy): Eukaryota > Metazoa > Chordata > Actinopteri > Lampriformes > Lampridae > Lampris > Lampris incognitus. The sequence continues at coordinate 12,551,319 of NC_079213.1, forward strand.
AAAAGAAGTGGGAGGCCGCGTTGCACAACTGAGCAAGAAGATAAGTACATTAGAGTCTCTAGTTTGAGAAACAGACGCCTCACAGGTCCCCAACTGGCATCTTCATTAAATAGTACCTGTTAGAGCCTGTTTGTGCTGTCCTCTGAAGGGAGTAGTACACACCGGTGTAGGAAATCTTCAATTTCTTAGCAATTTCTCGCATGGAATAGCCTTCATTTCTAAGAACAAGAATAGACTGTCGAGTTTCAGATGAAAGTTCTCTTTTTCTGGCCATTTTGAGCGTTTAATTGACCCCACAAATGTGATGCTCCAGAAACTCAATCTGCTCAAAGAAGTGCCCATCCAACCAATCCAACTTGTGGGAGCTGCTTCTGGAAGCGTGGGGTGCAATTTCTCCAGATTACCTCAACAAATTAACAGCTAGAATGCCAAAGGTCTGCAATGCTGTAATTGCTGCAAATGGAGGATTCTTTAACGAAAGCAAAGTTTGATGTAAAAAAAATCTTATTTCAAATAAAAATCATTATTTCTAACCTTGTCAATGTCTTGACTCTATTTTCTATTCATTTCACAGCATATGGTGGTGAATAAGTGTGACTTTTCATGGAAAACATGAAATTGTTTGGGTGATCCCAAACTTTTGAACGGTAGTGTAGTTCTGATGGTTAAGGTTAGGGTTAAGTGCTAGGAAATGAATGTAGTCAATGAGGGGTCCTCACAAAGATTAAAATCCAACAATGTCTGTTTGTGTGCATGTTGTTGTTGCTTACCCTCTCCCCTTTCTCTCCTTTGGACGGACTAAAAGGATCATACTCTCCAGGTTTTTGCTTGAATCTCTGCACACACACAGAAAAATGCACAATTGGTTATTCTTAAAATATCATAATTAAAAGAGAATAAAAAGCCTTTTTACTGTTATCCGTCTTCAGTTTGTAGTTGGAGGTTTCTTGCCCATTTGCACAATATATGTCCCTTATAATGAGAACATGAATGTCTAAGGGGGAAATTTCAATTTTGTGATTTATAATGGCAACTTTTTGAAAAAAACAAAACAAAAAACAAAACAAAAAAAAACAAAACAACACATGGTCCTTCTTGTACAAGGATCTGAGGTAATGGGTTTGAGGGACAACGTACAAAGAATGAATGAAGATTTATTTCGAACATGTAAATAAGCAGGATATAACATACAGATAATCCGTTGCCAATAATCTGAAGTGATCAACAAATCCACACATCAAACTCAGCGAACAGATCTCCGTATGCATCAGATTATTTGTTACGTGTTGGAAAGGGAGTAGGAGGAAGTATGCTCTTATTTTTTTCCTGCCCCTTCTCACTCACTCTTAAGTTAATTCAGCAACTATACATTTCAAACTCAGTTCCCACTGTACTATATAGTTCAAATTCAGTGCAAGTTGTGCTGCACAATACAAACTCAACTACTGTGAACAATAGGAGAAAAAAATAAAACACATCAAAAACACGAGAGAAAGAGAAAAACACACCCTAATGTCATGTACCAAGAATAAACAGATCTCAATGCTACGTACAACGCAAATATGTTCTTCAAAGTTGTACCAACATATAATTTCTACTAAATCCCTGAAATTATATTCCCCTTCTCTATCTGAAAATATTTTTTGTATATCACTCGGTAGTAGATTGTTTCTTGCTTTGAACATTATTTGTCTATCCATCCATTATCCAAACCGCTTATCCTTACTTAGGGTCGCAGGGATGCTGCAGCCTATCCCAGCAGTCACTGGGCGGCAGGCGGGGAGACACCGTGGAGAGCCCGCCAGGCCATCACAGGGCCCACACACACACACACACACACACACTCACACCTAGGGACAATTTAGTGTAGCCGATTCACCTGATCTATGTGTCCTTGGACTGTGGGAGGACACCGGAGCATGCGGAGGAAACCCATGCAGACACAGGGAGACCATGCAAACTCCACACAAAGGACGACCCGGGATGACCCCCAAAGTTGGACTACCTCGGGGCTCGAACCCAGGACCTTCTTGTTGTGAGGTGACCGCACTAACCACTGCGCCACCCACCATTATTTGTGCTGTGTTAAATTCTACTACATCCCTGAACTTCAAGGCACTTGACTTTAGAAATAGCTTGTTGGTGTGTTCACGATATCCTACATTGTTAACTAACCTTATGGCTCTTTTTTGTAGTATATATAATGGTTGTAGGTTGGTTTTGTAGGTGTTACCCCATACCTCCACACAGTAGATCAGATACGGTAAAATAAATGAACAATACAGAGTGTGCAATGATTTATGATCCAGAATGTGTCTTGCATTTCCCATGACTGCAATGCTCCTTGCCAGCTTTGTTCTCACATATTATGTGAGGTTTCCAGCAGATATTGTGTTCTAGTATCACACCTTGGAATTTATTTTCATATACTCTTTCTAGTTGGATATTGTCAATCACTACTTTTGCTTTGGTGTTTTTAACTTTATAATTTTCAAACAACATAAACTTTGCTTTGTCTAAATTTAAGGATAATTTGTTTTTGTCAAACCACCATTTTTTGTTTTTTTTTCCCCCTTTCTAACTGTGGTCACCTTGCATATATCATTTAAGTACAGAATGAACAATTTTGGACCTAAATCTGACCCCTGGGGTACACAACAAGTAATATCCATGCATAACGATTTATGTTCACCTATCTTTACAAATTGCTGCCTGTTACTTAAATAGTTTCTTAGTCAATTCTGAACATACCTTTCCAATTTGTCTATTAATATATTGTGATCAATAGTGTCAAAAGCTTTTTTAGATCTATAAATATTCCCACAGCAAACTTTTTTTGATCTATGCAACTATACTGCTCAAAAAAATAAAGGGAACTCCTAAAAACACAATATAGACCTCGATGAATGAAATATTTCAGCTGAAAATCTTTATTTATTAGACAGAGGAATGTGTTTAGAGCAAAATAACCTAAGAATGATCAATGGAAATCAAAATCATTAGCCCATTAAGGTCTGGATTCAGAATCATACTCAAAATCAAAGTGGAAAATGAGAACATAGGCTGATCCAACTTCTGTGGAAATTCTTCAAGACGATTCAAAATGAGGCTCAGTAGTGTGTGTGGCCTCCACATGCCTGTATGCACTCCCTGCAACGTCTGCGCATGCTCCTGATGAGACGACGGATGGTCTCCTGAGGGATCTCCTCCCAGACCTGGATCAGGGCATCGGTCAACTCCTGGACAGTCTGTGGTGCGACATCGCGTTGGCGGATGGTACGAGACATGATGTCCCAGAGCTGCTCGATTGGATTCAGGTCTGGGGAACGTGCAGGCCAGTCCATAGCATCAATGCCCTCGACATACAGGAACTGCTGACACACTCTGGCCACATGAGGACGAGCATTGTCATGCATGAGCAGGAACCCAGGGCCCACTGCACCAGCATATGGTCTGACAATGGGTCTGAGGATCTCATCCCAGTACCTAATGGCAGTCATGGTACCTCTGGCTAGCACGTAGAGGTCTGTGCGGCCCTCCAAGGATATGCCTCCCCAGACCATCACTGACCCACCGCCAAACCGGTCATGCTGGAGGATGTTGCAGGCAGCAGAACGTTCTCCACAGCGTCTCCAGACTCTCTCACGTCTGTCAAATGTGTTCAGTGTGAACCTGCTCTCATCTGTGAAGAGCACAGGGCGCCAATGGCGAATCTGCCAACCAAGATGTTCTCTGGCAAAGGTCAATCGGGCTGCACGGTGTTGGGCTGTGAGCACAGGCCCCAATTGTGGACGTCGGGCCCTCATACCATCCTCATGCATTATGTTTCTCACTGTTTGAGCAGAAACCTGCACATTAGTGGCCTGTTGAAGGTTGTTTTGTAGGGCTCCGGCAGTGCTCCTCCTGTTCCTCCTTGCACAAAGGACCAGATAGCGGTCCTGCTGCGGGGTTGTTGTCCTCCTGCGGCCCCCTCCACGTCTCCTGGTGTACTGGCCTGTCTCCTGGTACCTCCTCCATGCTCTGGACACTGTGCTGGGAGACACATCAAATCTTCTTGCCACAGCACGCATTGATGTGCCATCCTGGATGAGCTGCACTACCTGAGCAATTTCTGTAGGTTGCAGATACCGCCTCATGCCACCTCTAGTGGTGAGGGCACTAGCAAAATGAAAAACTAACCAAAGATCGGCCAGAAAAGATGAGGACAGGCAAATGGTCTGTGGCCACCACCTGCAAATCCATTCCTTTTATAGGGGTTGTCTTGCAAATTGTCTAATTTCCACCTGGTGGAAATTAGACAATTTACCAACAGGTGAAATTGAGTCACAAATCAGTGTTGCTTCCTAAACTGGACAGGTTGATATCTCAAAAGTGTGATTGACTTGGAGCTACATTGCATTGCTTATGTGTTCCCTTAATTTTTTTGAGCAGTGTAGTTATTTTGGTCGAAACCTGTACTGGTTATTGGTCAGCAGATTGTACTTCTCAATGAATATGTCTAGTTAAGCAGCAAATAGTTTTTCTAATATTTTGGAGAATTGTGACAATAATAATGTCACCGTAACTCTACCCCGGAGAAGTGGCTGAAGATGAATGAATGATGAATGAATGAATAACAATAATGAAATTGTCTGTAGTTTGTAAATGGTGTCTATCTCGTTTTATATAAGGGTATGACTTTTGCAATTTTCATTTTTCTTGGAACTTTACCAGATTAAAAGGACATGTTATAGATGTGGGTTAGTGGTTTTGCAATACCTTCCATTACTTTCTTAACTACGGTCATATCAATATCATTCTATCAATATCAAAGAAGAAATACATGGAGGATTTATCAAATCCTAGGCACTAGAATAAAGAATTTGTTTAACATACCAGCCCTCCAAGACCAAAACCATCTCCCTAGGGAAAGGCATATGAGAAAGAAGTGCACGTGAGAAAGCAAAACCGTTGGCATAGCATCACCAAATCAATATAAATATCTAACAACACAACTGTAGTTAACTCACCTTTTCCCCCTTTTGACCCTGAAAGAACAAAGCAAATGACAACGCATTAATAACAAACATAGCAATTATGAGAGGTGCAGATAAATGTCAGCAGATCTAGGTTTGCTGACATTTTTTCAAAAAAAAAAAAAAAGGATCTACATTAACAAATAGTTGAATGATGATAATGGTTATGATCATCACAGCCAGAAAAATATTTTTGGAATCAGAATCAGAATACTTTATTCATCCCTGAGGGGAAATGGGTTCTATTACAGACACTCACGCTCTAATAACTAAAAACTAACAAGATAGAAGATAAGAAAATAGAAACAAATAGACAGATGAAAAACAGAAACAAACAGAAATAAAAGATAAGAAATAGAAATAAGAACAAAATACTGTATCAACAAACATGATGCACATAACACCCTATCTATACTGCACTACCGTAGCACAAAATAAGCAGCACAAACAAAACCCAACAGGGCAAGTCCAATGACCATTAACTCAGAGTGTCTGACAGTCTGAGTCTGAGGAAGGAGTTGTAAAGTTTGTTGGCCACAGGCAGGAATGACCTCCTGTGGCGCTCTGGAAAGAGGAAGATGGATTATATGATAATGAGGAGGAGGTGGAAGAGGATAAAAAGGAGAGGGAGGGGACATATGAGGGGTAGATAGAGGAAGAGGGGGGGGGGCAGATGTGGACAAGGAGTCCAGAAGAGGAGAAAAAGGAAGAAGAGGAAATGAGAGAAATTTGGAGTAATAATGTGTCTTAAGAGTGTTGACCTTAATACACTGGGAAGGACAGGGGCCCTGGGGCTTGGCTAGTTCCTCTGGGTCTTCAGTAGGGGTGTCCAGCTGAGCAGACTAGAAAAAAATAATGTGTCTTATAGGTCACATACATCGACAACCGTAACATAAAAACAAAATGGCTGACATTTAAACAAGCGACAACTGCACTGACTTCTAGTAGAGCATCTAACCTGAGAAGTAATGCCTCGGCTCTCTTCAAAACATTTCCCCATATTGTAACGACATAAATATCTAGACTACTGCTCTGTTCATTAACCAAGGCTTTTTATGTTTCAAAAAGCATGTATCTCCAACTCCAACTGTCTCCCAGTGTTTTTTCCTCTCACCTCGTCATCTAGTTTGAACTCGGAGAGGAGCGCCTCGCTACACAGACTGTTGATGAATTCTCGTTCTATAGAAGGGAAATCATCAAAGGTTTGAGAGAAAAAGATATTCTTGTAGCTGGTTGGAAATGCTATCTTCCTCAGCTCCTCAAGGTCTGCATTAGCAACTCCAACTGCCAGGACACTGACACCTGGAAAAAAAAGAAGATATGTGGTAAAAATAAAAATAAAAACACAAAAAAACCCAAAATGCCAATCCCAACTGAATCTTGTAGTTTTTGAAGTCATCTATGGCACACATTTTACATGAAATGATATGGAAAACTTTTCCAATTGGCTGTTTAATCGAAACAATAACCAATAAGTGGCAATGCAATATTAAATGGGTTTACAGATCCCCAACAGGACAACTGACCCAAAGCCCGAGCAATCCTGGAGGGCGGCAACACGTCATCCTGGGCCCTGCCATCTGTGATCAGAACCAGAGCATGGGCCACCTCCGGTCGCATCCCAAGGGACTCCTGGAAAACCTCCTGCAGTACAAAGCTGATGCCCTTTCCTAGAGGAAAACAACTATATCATCAGCAAACACGAGAAGCATGAGCGATGTGGTGGAGAGTGTAGTGTAATTTGATCAAGTAACGATAACAATCGACAACTCTGTGCTTTCACAAAGTGTGGCAGCCAAAAATCTTGGTGTTATGTTTGATCCCAGTCTTTCCTTCGATAAGCACATTAAAGAAATCACCAAGACTGCCTTTTTTCACTTACGTAACATAGCTAAAATTCGGTCTTTTCTCTCCTCCATGGCTGACGCAGAGATTCTAATACATGCATTTGTTTCCTCCAGACTTGATTACTGTAATGTTCTGTTCTCAGGTCTGCCACATTCTAGTACTAAAGTCTTCAGATGGTTCAGAATGCTGCTGCTAGAATCCTAACTAAAACTAGGAAATTTGACGATATCACACCAATTCTTGCCTCCCTTCATTGGCTTCCTATCCATGTTAGATCAGAATACAAGGTGCTTCTGCTGACTTATAAAATCTTAAATGGGCTACCTGTCTGATCTCCTTAAACCTTACATGCCATCTCGAGCTCTTCGTTCTCAAAATACAGGGCTCCTGTGTGTACCCAAAGTTAAAAAGAAGTCAGCTGGTGGCAGGGCCTTTTTCTATCGGGCTCCATTGTTGTGGAATAACCTGCCTGCTGCCATCAGACAACCAGAGTCTGTTGAGTCCTTTAAATCCAAACTTAAAACTCCTCTTTTTGCCTTAGTTTACAATTAGTTGCCTTTAAGTTGAGTGCTTCACAACCTGTACTGGATGGCGGGTTGGTTTTCTGTCTCAATGAATTTACCAACCACTGTTCTGCCGACGAGATTATTGAGTATAGATTACAGAGTATAGATTATGACTAGTTGATGACTTAATTGATTATGGCTAATGACTATTGCAAACTGTTCTCTTCTCTAACATGTCTTCTCTCTCTCTCTGAATGATGTCTTCTCCTTTCTCGTTCTCTGTGTTTGAATGGTGTCATGTGACTCTCTCTTGCGTGCATGTGCAGTCGGTTCTCCTCCCAGGTCTCCGTGGTGATGGTGGTCGCCATTTAGATGCTGCCTGTCCTTCCTCTCCTCACATAAGTTTTTCTTTTTTTACATGATGATGCTGGTCGTGTGACTTGGGTCCTGGACTGCTCCGTTGGCATGTGGACACTGCTTGGCATCCTGTGCATCATGTTCTTCATAAATTTTATGTCCATTATAATTCTGTTATCCTCTTTCAATGTTGTATTATGTAAATTGCGTGAACACAACATCCATTTCACGCTGTCCGTCTTGGGAGAGAGATTCCTCCTCTGTTGCTCTCCCTGAGGTTTCTTCCTATATTTTCTCCCTGTTAAAGGTTTTTTTTAGGGAGTTGTTCCTTATCCGATGAGAGGGTCTAAGGACAGGATGTTGTGTTGCTGTTAAGCCCACTGAGGCAAATTTGTAATTTGTGATATTGGGCTATACAAATAAAATTGATTTGATTTGATTTGATTTTGGAAAACCAGCTGTTTGCAAGACATACAGCAGTGAGATCATGTAGTATGTGAAATTGATGCTGTGTATCTTGTCTGTGTGCCATGAATCATTTTGTTAGATTTCGCTGGGAATCTGAAGCAGAGACAAGTATTTGGAATCATCATAAACCAATATGTAATCATCTCCCTGATGATCTTATTTGCTTATTTTGGTCATATAGGGGGATTAACGCTAACTTGAGTCTCTTGATTGAGTCAAAATTAAATTGAATTTGCATAACTGCGAGTGTGTGTTTTTGAAGGAACATGTGGTGCGCTCAAATGCAACAGTAAGTAATATAATGTGTGTGTGTGTGTTGCTTGTCATTAACCTGTTTTGGTGTTGCCCCCACCATAGCGTAGCCCTCTGAGAGCTCTGAGCACAGAGTTTCTGTCTTTGAAGTCACTCAGACGGAACTCAGTTCGGGGCTCATCACTATAGTGAACTACGGCTATCTGAGGGAGGACAAATAAGAGTAAACACAGATCACCATAAAACACGTTGGCCATTACAATACCTTTCATGTGCTCTGTGTACAGACTGATGTTGATTTGTCATGCTTTACTAAACAAAATGGAAAGCGAATAACTGTATCCCAGTATGGTCTACTCACTCCTTTCCCCTACCAGAAGCCCTGGATTAACAGCGACATTCGCCTAAGGTTGAGGGAGGGTACCACTGCTTTTAAATTGGAGGACAAGGAATGCTACAAAAAAATCGAGGTATGACTTAAAGAGAGCCATCAAAGCCACTAAAAGACAATAAAGGGACAAACTGGAAAATGACTACAGTGGCTGTGACTCGCGGCGCATGTGGAGGGGGCTGCCGGCGATTATGGACTATAAATCTAAAGCCAGTGTGGCTTTAGATTTATAGTCCTGGATGAGCTTAACAAATTTTATGCCCACTTTGAAGCTCAAACTTGGACACAGTGACAGCAGCAGTGTCCACCCGACCAAGTCCATCTACAGGTGACAGAGGCTGATGTGAGTAAAATTTTTAAAAGGGTTATGGCTCGTAAAGCTGCTGGCCCAGACGGCATCCCTTCCTGTGTCCTCAAGGTATGTCAAATCAGCTATCTCGGGTTTTTACTGACATTTTTAACTTGTCCCTGTTATTGTGTGTGGTTCCACTGTTTTAAGAAAACAACCATTGTGCCTTTACCTAAGAAAACACCTGTCTCTTGCCTTAATGATTATTGACGCTTGTTATTATGAAGTGTCTGGAAAGATTGGCTATATCATATATAAAATGTAACATTCCTGCTACGCTTAACCCCTTACAGTTTGCCTACTGTTCCAACAGATCTGTAGATGACGCTATCGCACTTGCTCTGCATGCTGCTTTAGTACATCTTGAAAAGAAAAATACCTATGTCAGAATGTTGTTTATTGATTACAGCTCTGCTTTTAATACAATTGTACCATCCAAACTGGTGTTGAGGTCTTGGTCTGGGCAACTCTATCTGTAATTGGCTATTTGATTTCCTGACAGGCAGGCCCCAGACTGTGAGAATAGGTAAAACATACTCATCTACATTAGCTCTTAGGACCGGAACACCTCAGAGCTGCTGTCTCAGTCCCCTGTTGTACAGTCTGTTTACACACGACTGTGTTGCCAAATATGACAACAACAGCATCATTAAATTCGCAGCTGACACCACAGTGATTGGACTAATAAGCAACAGTGATGAGAGGACCTACTGGAGGGAAGTGGAAGCTTTAACCATATGGTGCCATGATAACAACCTCTCTGTAAATGTCAATAATACAAAAGAAATCATTGTTGACTTTAGAAAGATCAGAGAAAATCACATTCCTATTTCCACCAATGGATCATCTGTTGAAATTTTGGACAGTTTTAGATTTCTGAGTTTACACATCACAGACACCCTCACGTGGTCTCTCAATACCAATTGCATTTTCAAGAAGGCACAGCAGAAACTGTATTTTCTGAGGTGTCTCAAGTTTTGGTATGAGTCCCAAAACTCTTATGAACTTTTATCGCAATACCATCAAGAGTGTCTTGACAGGCTGTATCACAATGTGGTTTGGCGACCTGACTGCTCAAGACTGTAAGGACTGTAAAGACAGCAGCAAAATAAATTGGCATGGAACTATCATAACTTCATAATATTTACACCACTCGCTGCAAAAGGAAAGCCCAAAATATCATTAAGGACACCAGCTACCCTGCTCATGTTCTGTTCTTGCTCATTCCATCTAAAAAAACGCTACCAGAGAATCAAATCACACACCACCCATCTCAGTAATAGTTTCTTTCCACAGGCAGTCAGGCTGTTGTGTTATCGTGTACTGTATACTGTGTATATAATGTATGAATTCAGTGTACATAGTCTACTTTTGGGGGGGGGGGCAGGGGGATGGCACGTCATTGTGTTCTTTGTCATTGTGTCCTTTGTGTTAAGGCAGAGAGAGCCAGAGCACAAGAATTTCATCGTATTCTAAATACGTATGACAATAAAGTTGAACCCGTGAATGTGGCCATGCAGAGCAGGTGAGTGCAAGCATAGACAAGAGATAACTTCCTAGAAACACACTAACCTGTGTGCCCTGAGGGCCAATAGTAGGAAAGTAAGTGGCCACCCGGAATATAAAGTCTTTCATCTTGACAAAGTTATTGGCACCAATGCTCGATGACTCATCCATCAGGAATACTATGTCTGCTTTGGCTTTTCCACACACTGTCAAAAATCAAAGCACACACACAAATAAAAATTCACTGCTTACAGAGGTAAAGCATTATTAAATGTACATTTCCTCATTTTCATAGATGCTTTTATCCAAAGCGACATGAAATATTTCCAGCAATTAGCAGATACATTCCTGTCAACCTACAGGCATTTTAGCCCTTGTATTACCTACATCACTGTTGATGATCTACCTATATAAGACTTACACTATTTAAACCAGACATGCACTCTTGGCTACATGTCTGTGATGCTTATAGTATGTGCCATTGTCCAGCCTATTTCTGATTTGACTCTCATATTACTCATGTCACTATTGGTGAGCTACCTATTAGCCCTTGACATGACCTGTGCTCTTGGCTTATATATGATTACCATCAATAACTATAAGATCCCTGTTGGTAGACACTCAAACATATTTCTTAATTGCGGACTTTCTTTTAAATCCCTTTGGATAAAAGTATCTACTAAATGAGAAAATGTAAAATACAGATTAGAAATCATCTGGACATTGCCACAATTCAGTATGACAACCATGCATAGAGACATCTATGGAGTAAAATGGGCCTAAAAAAGGAAAATTTTAGGTCTTGAAGTAAGGAAGTAAATGAGTTTGTCACTCTGATGAAAGACGAGATTTATTTCCACTATTTTGGGGGTCACGTGAGAGAAAGGTCTGGATCCTTGGCCCCTCTGAAGTGGGCATACAGTAGGAGAAGTAAAATAATGAGGACGAATGGGAGACATAAAAAGATAACAGCATAAAATGACAAAATTAAAATAAAATACAACACTCATACTCGAGTGTATATCTATAATGCAGATTCATTCAATGTAAATATTGAAGAAATACACCTGTTGGTTTAACCAGGCCATTTCTTAAAAATACCTGGTCCAGGTAGTGCTGTGGTCCCTGTGCCAACAGTGGAAAGGTCTTTGGTTATAGTGGGTCTCGAGATGGTAGTGGCTGCTGCTGTTTTGGCTATGGCGCTACTGGATTTGCTGGGAGGCTTCTTGGCGGTGATAATCTTAGTGGGGGGCTTAGCCATGGGGTTGCGGGTGCTCCTGGTGGGGTTGTGAGCTGTGGTGGTGTTGGTGATTTTGGAGGTTTGGGACACAGTGGTGATATGAGGTGAATCGGGTGCCCTTGTGGGTAGCACGGATTGTACTGGTGCCAACGGTGCGTCCTTTGCCACTGAGATACACAAAGCCATGATAAAGCTACTTAAAAACTTTCACTTGCTTTAACCTAGCATGTGCACAGATTATTTAATTCATAATAATTATAGATGCAATACCCATTTTAATAAAAAAAAGCATTTTTTTGCCCTTTGGCTGTGTGTATCAAAACTAATTTGTGACATCAATATCAATATACAGTTGTTATTTCGACAGACAAACATATTACAGCATAAAGGCACTGTGGCAAATGTCTGATCAAGTAATGAAGTACTGTCTTACATATTCTCTGATAGACTGTGGTTATAGGCCCCTCGACTTCTCCATACAGAGGTCTGATGGTAAAAATATATGTTCGGCCGTACAGTAGATCAGCAATCTTATAGGAGGTGAAACCAGGGCCTAGTATCTCTGTTTTAGTCTCCAACTCTGAAAAGAGACGAAGACCGGGGGTAAAAACATGTTCTTTCATGTACAGTAAAAGTAATCCATTTGACTGAGCCATCCAAAGGGTTTTTTTTGTTAGTTTGAGAGTTTATCTGACTAAACTTAAACTGCTTGCATACTTCCTCACAGTCAAATGAATTCGAAGAATTGTGTAAATGAATGAATTATTTCTCTCTTTTGGATGAATTAGGCACACATCTGTTATCAAAATGTTGAAATAATGTAAATTGTTGAAACGGACACACCCTTTGGCCATACCCAGAACAAGATCCCATCTATTGCACAGGACAGATTGATGTCACACTGATACAGAAATCCCAGAAAGTTAAATCAGTCCATCTGGACAAAAAGTTTTTTGCTTTTGTTTTTAAAATTTATTTCTGATTTTTCCTTTTTTTCTCCCAATTTAGTGGCCAATCGATCCCTATTTTAGTTCAAACACCCACCCGCGTACTGCATGTGTTCGCCAACTGCATCCCTCCGGCTGGCAGTCTCGAAGGAGACGCCTCCCCACTTTCGTGACAAGACCAGACCAGGCCAAACCACTGCTTTTTCCGACACACACACAGACGCATTCATGTGACGAACACAAGCCGACTCCGCCCCCCTCCCAAAGACAGCGTTGCCAATTATTGCTGCTTCATCGAGTCCGGCCATGGTCGGATCTGACAGGACTGGGGCATGAACCCCAGTCCCCAGTGGGCAACTGCATTGACACAAACCCGATGCTTAGACCACTACACCACCGTGGACCAAAAAGTTTAATGAGAGATGCTGATTACCTGGAATATTGCACATGCATCAAGACTGATATAGAAGCTTAATTTGTGACATCACACTCGCATCAGTTGAGAAGTGGCTCTGTGAGCAGTCACGACAGAAATAAAAGAAGCTACTGTATGTCAGCACAGGAATGTAGGTAATAAAATAAGAGGTAGTCTGGGAAACAGAGCCTGAACACTGTGTCCATTGAAACCATGGTGCATTGACTATACCAGTCATCACCAAAATGACATCGATGCTGTTGGAAAATTGCCTATGGTCTCCTCTCACGCCAATCTCCAACAAAGAGGTGTTTTCACTGACACTCATTGCAGTAAGATATGGCCTGTGAAATATCCCCTAGAAAAATTAAAGTTAGTGTCACACCAGGGATGTAATTAAAAAATTTTTTAACTCTGTACAAGAAAAAAAAAATATCGCAAAGGAGTGATAATTTGAGGCCACTAATACGCATTGCACTAAAAGGTTTCGTGCAAAGTACATGGATTAACTTGTAGAGGCTGAATGGTTTATTAAATATTTAATAACATTAAACATGCCTAGCTAAGATTGGTCAGGGATTGAGTAGCAAATGGGTATTGGTGGTAGTTGGCTTGGCATCTAACCTGAGATGTGTCTCCAGGACAGAAAATAACCAGAGGAGCCTGCCACACTTGTCCAGTTTAAAACAGTGCTGCCGTCTGTGGTGTTCATAGCACTGAAATCATTCACTTTAGGAAGGTCCACTGAAACAGAAAATTCAATATACATTGACAGGTGAGCAGGGCAATATATATTTTATTAAAACTCGGGACTTGCGGTTACAAAATCATACAAGGAAGATTGAAATAGCAAAGATCCTTTGTTTTTGGTTGTTTACTTGTATGGGGAAAATGTGGTCACGTCACCATACTACCGGAAAACAAAACTCTCACTATTTGACATACACTTTAAATCCAGTGTTTTGATTTACATTGTAGAAGAGGAAGAAGCGGTACAATGACATCTTGGTCTATTGTATTTACCATTCTCATTATTCTAGCCCAAAACAGGGATACACAGAATGGGGAACTTTGACACCAGGCAATGATGTCTATTTTCCCCTTCCCTGCCATTTAACTTTATAAATCACTGAAAGAGGCAGAAAGCATCTATTCTTTACATTAAAAAGCATTTAAAGATTGAAATGAATGATAAAAGATTTCAATATTTTGCATACACTGGCTGTCTAGCAAACCAAAACCGAGTTTGCAAGCCTTTGGATGGATGGTTAGTGGGAATGGGAGGGCTCTGTTAGACAGGCATTGTGTTGCATCACTCACAGGTACGTGCAGTGACCAGGGCTGGGCTTCCCTCTCTATTTCCCACCATAGAGGACACCTGGATTTTGTAGGCTGAGCTCTCCTGCAGGTTGAAGATAGTGAGGCTGGTGGAGGCAGCGGGCAATAGCTGGGACTTATCATCGCCCCCTAGAGGAGGACGGAATAAATTGCAATCAATGCATATCGCCTGGACAACTATGGCGCTAAGTCAAGTAAAGTCAGTTTTATTTGTATAGCCCATTATCACAAATTACAAATTTGCCTCAAGGGGCTTTACAGCAACACAACATCCTTTCCTTAGAGCCTCACATCGGATAAGGAACAACTCCCTAACTAAATACATAAAAAAGCAGGAAAAAGTGAATTAAACAGGAAATAGAATTTCTATGAATTAAAATTTGTTTTTTAATGTGTTCATCTGTCTATGCATAGGGCCCGTCTGGGGCTCCGTACCCAGGAAGGGACTCCAGGACACCTTGTATCCAGATACTCCCGGTGTTTCCCTCCAGGACAGGGTAAAGGAGTTGACTCCTATGTCCACCACCTTCACCTCCCTCACTGCTTGGATGAGCTCAGACTCTGAGACAGCCGCTGCAAAATACCACCTCACGTCAGGCTGGAAAAAACTGACAATTATGTCTTTTGTACCTATTGTACTTCCCTTCGAACTCACAAAAACTAAAAGTTTGATTTCTACTTGTAACACATCAGGGAATCCCATTTACTCTATTGGAACCATCAAATTAAAACTCCACTAATCAATATCAAAATATGATGAAGTGGGATACAGTTGAATATCTCTCTGCATTTGTATTATCAACACAACTGAATTTGCATCAAATGGCTTAAAAAAGGGAGTGGCACTAACTTGGAAAGGGTTGAATTTAATTATCTTTGTGTTTTGTTGCAAGCAATAGCAATAGACTGAACTTGGTTTAACACTTGACTCTGGCAGTGTTGAAATGATAGCAGCGTCTTGTTTCAGATGTAAAGAGAGTTAAAAATACACACTGCAAGTGACAATGATGGGACAGTGTCTAAATGAGGGGAGACTAAAGTATATCACTTGTCAGTCCAACAGGGACAAAATGAGTCTGTCAGAACAGAGGGCTGTAGAATGCTCCCTTCCCAGCCCATTTAATTACAATATACGGTCTTTCTTTTGCTGTCGAACGCTGTACAGAACTATTAAGAGATAAAAAGAGGGTAACATCTCACACACACACACACACACACACAAAAGCATAAATGAACATACAAAAGGAAGTTTCATCAAACATAACAGATTTTTTTTTCTGCAAATGACATTTTCCTTTTTATCACTTTCATCAGCCTGGCAGGACATGGTGTCCCAAAACCATGTGTACTGCCACACAATGGGAGCCTGTGTCATGGCTACTGGGTCTTCCATCAAGTTCATCAACTCCTGCAGTATATCTACCCAGGCTCTTCACCCACTCATCGCCAGGTTGTTGCCTCAGCTACAGTTGGTAGTGAAATGCTTCAGGCTTCTCTAATTATTTAGAGATCATTCCTTGTGCTTCGTTTCCCTGTTTTTCTCGCGTTATCCTGTGCTTATCCCCATCTCCTCTCCTGTGCCCAGGATCATCTCTCACCTGTTTATCTGCCTACCTACCTTTGCCAGCCATCTCCTGTCATATTTTGCCACCATTCTCCACTTCCTTTTGTTAATAAAGCCATCTCATTTATTTACGTTCAAGTCTGTGTCTGCGCTTGGGTCCACTCTGCAAATCATGACAGCCTGACCTTAATAAGGCTTTGCTTTTGCTATGTACCTGTGAGCTGAGAGAGGGAGATTTCAGGCCCCTCTGTATTGCCATAGACTGCGTGGATGCTGACAGTGTAGGTGGTCTGTGGGTTAAGATCTTCAATACGATGAAACAGAATGCTGCGGTCCAGGTAATGAGACTTTGTGCTGCTGCCACCTACGCATGCATGTGCACACACGTACACACACACACACACACACACACACACACACACACACACACACATACACACATACACACAGAGTAATGACAAGAAAGCCACAATTCCCCACAATTGTTCTGTTGTCGGATTTTGGTGCTTTAAATCTTGATTTAGGTTTAGTGGACCTAAATCAAATGTTGAGTTCCTCATGAGCTTCCACAATATGGAGTTATAAGGTATCAAATAAATACAAAGGGTCTAAGGAGCAAACAGCTTTTCAGGCAAATAAAACAAATGCAGTATGGCAGGTGCACTTAAACATTATAACCCTTTTATACTTTGTAGACCCCCCCCCAATTTGGGCCCAATTCTACAGCTGACAAAATGCTACTGAGGTGTACTGAGACACGGTTGGGTTATTTAACCTGAGTTCCAGGACAGTTTGTACTCTGTGGCTCCAACAATGGGACTCCATTCCACGTCTATGGAGGTACTGGTGTAGGAGGTCACCTTAAAGTTGGACACATAGCCTAAAGGAGCTAAAACAGAGGGAGGTGGAGAGGGGAACATTAATGGCCCGAAATCGCCTCATCTTTACAAGGACACAGTATAACTTCATTTAATATCTTTTAACTTGATTTGATAATATCTGCTGGAAATAGGTAAGTAACATGCCAGAAATTAAATTATATAGCATGTGTCTGAGCCGCAAGTGCCACCAGGGCACTTCAAACTGCCTTCACTACAAAGCACAGAAAAATTATGTATAGATTATCTTTACTGTAACAGTATTTACTAGACAATAGACCAATAAAGGGATGCTTAAAATTATGATTTTTTTTTTGGCATTTAGTACAGTAGACATCAAAAGAAACCCTAACATTTAACTTTAAACTATCACATAATGTTCTGTAAATTATAAATGGAGCAGAGTCAAAAGTTTCAGCTGGTGTGTAGAAAGAGTGCAGATACTCACATGTACGGAAGGTAGCGGTGATACCAGGCCCCACAATGGATCCAAACAACACGTAGAGAGACAGAACATACTCGGTGTCATGGATGACGTTCTTCAGCTGGTACACTGTGGTGCTGCCATTGAGAGCCAGTTGCCTGGGTCGGTCCCGACCGACAAACTCTGCAAATGTTTTTAAATATTTACAACACAGTAGCAGCAAATTACAGGACTACCCCCAACCTCACCCTGACTCCCCACTTTTTCTTTACATTGTTTCATAACTTCTTGGTTTTCTGAAGTTTGTCAAGCAACTTGAGGTGGTACGAATATGATAGCTATGACTGTAGGTACAGCCCTTTCACCGTATAACATCCATCCATCCATTATCCAAACCACTTATCCTGCTCTCGGGACCATGGGGATGCTGGAGCCTATCCAGCAGTCATTGGGCAGCAGGCAGGGAGACACCCCCCCCCCCCACACACACACACACACACACACACACACACCTGACCCGCATGTCTTTGGACTGTGGGAGGAAACCGGAGCACCCGGAGGAAACCCACGCAGACATGGGGAGAACATGCAAACTCCACACAGATGACGACCCGGGACGACCCCCAAGGTTGGACTACCCCAGGGCTTGAACCCAGGACCTTCTTGCTTTGAGGCGACCGCGCTAACCACTGCGCCACCATACCACCCCACTGTGCCACCCACCGTATAACATAACTGTCATTTTTATAGCAAATTATAATGGCAAAAGAATGTGTGTCAGGTATATTGATAGTAGTTTTCACACCACTGAATGAATCTAAATCATACTCGTTACAAAACCATGTGCACATATTTTACGACGTGCTTCATAAAACAATTTTCTCAAGTGATGGGTAATGAGGTTTGCTGTACGATAACCTCAAATTCCTAGATTACATTCATTAAATTGAATCATATGCTAGATTCACTTAAATGCTAGGACAAGGTAAAACTTTGTTCTGCATTGTTGGTTGTAGCCGCCTACTGTTCCAGTTGAAATGAAATACTCTGAGGCTCCCAATAACGGTTCACCGTGGACAGTGTAATTGGGATACAACTGTCTGACTCATTCAAAGAAGAGGCAGTTGACATTCATTCCCACCTATGGACCTTCCTGGTTTTGAATTTCATCAGTTCAAACACAATTGATCACAATATTTTCAGTTCCTTTTAAAGACAACCAATTTAGGTATCAACCATTACTTGCAGCAAAAGACTTACGTACTATTTCAACTCTTTCAACATTAAAGAAAAATCAACCCAAGCCCTGATCTTACATCTGGCTCTGATCAATCCATCCTTCTCTCTCTCTTTCTCGATTATCCCCCCCCCCCTTCTTGTCAACTCTATTTCAACTACAGAGGGCCATCCTCTAATTAAAGCAGAAAGCGATCTCCCTTCTTCTCCCACTATTTGTCTTTCATCAGAGGTTTGAGTGCAGAGTGCCTGTCACATCACCTTCCAGACTGATAGAGAGGGTGTGTCCATTGCAAAAACAGTGGCATTTCAAAAGCTCCTTGAGTCTGCCTGATGCTAAGTAAGACACTGTTAACGTCAAATAAAAATCCAGGGCGCGTGCACGCACACACACATATACAATCACATGCACACAAATACACACAAGCAAATGTCCACCCATTAACTTGGGTGGCGGATGATGTCATGAATCTTGATGACATCTTCTGAGAATCTTACAAAGAATAGATACTCTACATGAGAGCCTATGATTCATCACCATAACAGCGGATGGACTAGATCTCATCACTGAAAGATGTTATAATTGGGTAAATGTCTGTGTGCATATATGTATTCACTGCATGTGTCCCTTTGTGTGATATCTCTGTTTTTGGGCAGAGGCCATAAAGGGAATTTTACAAGCATAGAGCTTCATTAGCTTCCCTGTGAGAGCCACAAAACCGGAGTAAAATTCCATGTGTGCAAACCCACATGACCAATAAACTTGATAAATTTCATTCTGATTAAGAGTATACGATTGTAATTGCCAGTGCATGTGCATATTTGTGTTGATAAGAATCGTGAGATGAAAAAGAGGGAGAGTGCGAGGAACAACAACAGAGAGAGAGGAGAAAAAGAGAGAGAGAGAGAAGGAGCGAGAGTGAGAGAATGTGTTAATACCTGGTGTTGGCCCCCAAGCCAATCTGTAGCCAGTGGCCCCAGGGACTTTGTTCCATGAAATGACAGCGCTGTTGGTGCTCACAGCAGACACCTTCAGAATCTGAACTGCACTGCTCTCCACTGAGAGAGAGAGAGCAGGAGTTGGAGGATTGAAGAAAAAGGTAGGATTTTATATTTTTGCTTTCTGAAGTGTACTTTATGAGCCCATTCTTATCTTTTGCATCGTACATCCACACTTTTTCCAAAGCGTCAATCTATGACGTACAAAGGGACAAGGTACCCTTCCACATCCGTACGGACGTCCTGGGTTAACCACTACCTAATCTGTATGTCATTAACATTCATATATCTTAACACTGGAGTCTATGGAACCCCCACCGTTACCTTGTGCGTCCTATACTGACACTTTGGCAGAAGTACCATGATATGATGCCAAAGGTTGAGACTACGTAGATTCTACCCACATGTCTTGGCCCTGGCGGCGGTGACTGGACCCTCAATGTCCACAAAAATGGGATTAATGGTGATGGTGTATTCAGAACCTGGATGGAGGCCCTGGATCATGTAGAAGTTATAGGTCTCCCCGAGGTTTACATTCTCTATGTGGCCATCTAAGCAAAAGAGAGAGGCATAACCTTAGAGACAATAACAACCCCTGAAAATATTTGAAAACTTGACAGACCTTCAGGGTATGACTCAGATTAGACAGACAGATAAGATAGATCGAGAGGCATCTGGATAGCGTGGCAGTCTATTCTTCTTGGTCGCTACACTAGCACCTCCTCTGGTTGGTTGGGGCACCTGTTAAGGGGGGAGGGGGAACTGGGGGGAATAGCATGATCCTCCCACGTGCTACATCCCCCTGGGATGTCTTTTCACTGTCAGGTGAAAAGAAGTGGCTGGCGATTCCACATGTATCGGAGGAGGCATGTGGTAGTCTGCAGCCCTCCCCGAATTGGCAGAGGAGGTGGAGCAGTGACCGGGAGAGCTTGGAAGAGTGTGTTAATTGGCGGGGGACAATTGGGGAGATATAGATCAATAGCTAGATATTGACAGTCTCGAAGTAGTATTAGTTTATCTTTTTTTTAAATACCTTGTTTTCCAGGAATATATCTGTGTGATACTACTCACTAAAAGCCCTCCCATAAAGTTGAAATCACAATAACAAATATTTGTACCGTTATTCATAAACAGGACTTTAGCTTGATTTTGCCTTTGTGACATCAAGAGAAGACAGTTGATTTACACTATCTTTTTGACATATTTGAGGCCAAAAAAAAAAAAAAACAAAGGGGGAGATTTTATTAAATAGTACTTAGCATGTTAAGTAAATTTTCTTCCACTATTTGGACCCTTGTAAAAATACCTGGAGAGCCCCACGTCAAGCGGTACCCGGTAGCACCCCTAACCGATGCCCACCTCGCCTGGACTGTGTCTGTAGTTGCATTCTGAACCAGCAGCTGTTCAACTGGTACAAGCTTCACTGTGAAACGTACACACACACACACACACACACACACACACACACACACACACACACACACACACACACACACACACACACACACACACACACACACACACACACACACACACGTATGTATACACAATTTATCTTTTTCTCATTTAATTTCATTGATTGACTTTTCCGATGAATATCAACTCTGATGAAATAACAGCTTAACAGCAGTTAGGAGCATGACGCATTATTCAGTCAACTCAGTCTGAAAGTCTGACATTTGTCAAAGACCTGGCAAACTGTGCAGTAAGTTAATAACAAAAAGAAATGTCAGTCAATAGATAAACCCTATACTAATAAAAGGCGCAAAACAATACACATCATGTTTTTAATGACATTTCTAAAATTACATAGCATATTGCATAGCATACTATTTATTGGAGACAGGCTGTAGGTTTATTATGGAATAAAACAATAAACAAAAAGCAGAAGCATGACTTTTTCCCTTGAGCAATGCTGCCCTCATATGGACAGATGCCTGTTTGGACGTGTTGTCCTTTGATGATTTTCAAGAGCCGTATTATATAATATGGCTCTGGATTTCTTTGATACACTGTGCCCAGCAGTCCAGACATGAAATAGATAGACAAAC
This sequence comes from Lampris incognitus, assembly GCF_029633865.1. Lineage (NCBI taxonomy): Eukaryota > Metazoa > Chordata > Actinopteri > Lampriformes > Lampridae > Lampris > Lampris incognitus. Next base: position 12,573,103 of record NC_079213.1, read on the forward strand.
AATAGCAAACAAACGTACGTGTTTTGCCTACTATAGAAACCGCTTCACTTGGACCCTCGGGGTAGATGGCATATATGCTGATCGTGTATTTCTTATCCTCCTCCAGGCTGTCAATCACATGGGAGGAGGCATCGCCAGGAAGCAGCTGCTCATAAGTAAATCCAGGTCTATTGGCTGCAGTTCACATACATAAATCACAAAGAGTCAAAATCGACTAATACTCGTTGCATTTGTTTTACTTGTACTGGGCATCATAGGGGTAAACCAGAATCATGTAAAGTTTGTATGTAAATCATATAAATCATGTAAATCATGATTTATATGATTTACATCATTTATGTAAATTGTTATTTATTATTATGACATCATCATCATTATTATTGTTACATCAATTATTATCATTATATCATTACATTAATCATTATGAATTATTATTATTACATCAATCATTATGAATCATGTAAAGTTCTACATTTGTGACAAGTTTGCATTCAGTACAATATAATGTATTTAATTTGGAAAAAGAAAGTTAACTGTTCTGCAGTCAAATGACTCAAGACAGTATCAATAACAATAAAACTAATTCATAATTGGTAATACTTTCAATAAAACAGGTTTACCTTTATATAAGCAATGATTTTTATAACTGATTTTAATACTTTGAAACGCTTCCTGTCATATGTCACCATAAATCCCTGATATTAAAAGTGGCCTACACTCCATCTTCTTGTCAAATTAATTGTATTGGAGGATGTTTACATACATCTAGGAATGAAGATCTTGAATCCGTTAAGCTTCCCTAAAGGAGGAGTCCAGGCTAGTCGAAAAGAGAACAATCCTTCCTCAATGACCCGGAAGTTTGACACCTGAGGCAACGGAGCTAAAACAAAGGAAGATATGCTTTAGTGAAGCGGAGGGAGATAACAGTGAAATTTCAAGAGGATGGACTTCAGTGTGTATCTATGCAACTGATCTGAATTAAATGTGTGAGCGCGTATGTGTGTACACGTGTATATAGCTGTATTTATGCACTTAACCGTTTGTGTGAGTTAGTACACATACATATTTTACACGTAGATTTATTGATGCAAACGATATCGCGCTTTCATAACTACAAACATCAGTGTATGTCTTTATGCATGCTCAATAATCCAGGTAAGAAAATCACAGAAAGTTGAATCAGTTCATCCGGACACAACGCTTATTGAGAGGGAAACGTTTCATCACTCATCTAAGTGACCTCTTCAGTCTCAACTGACTGCAGGTATCCCCAACCTTATAGATAATACAGTGGCACAATGACCGAAAACAATGATCAATGTATATATGTGTCCATTGATATACTTTAATGATATACTTTATTAATCCCCGTGGGGAAATTATTCTCTGCATTTAACCCATCCTAGCTGTGTAGCTAGGAGCAGTGGGCAGCCGCCATGCAGCCCCGGGGACCAACTCCAGTTCGTCTTGCCATGCCTCGGTCAGGGGCACAGAGAGGAGTATTAACCCTAACATGCATGTCTTTTTGATGGTGGGGGAAACCGGAGCCCCCGGAGAAAACCCACCGCAGACACGAGGAGAACATGCAAACTCCACACAGAGGATGAGCTGGGATGACCCTAAGGTTGGACAACCCTGGGGTTCGGACCCAGGACCTTCTTGCTGTAGGCGACAGCACTAACCACTGGGCCACCATGCCGCCCGCTAGTGTCTGTGTACATCTGCATTTTTACATTCATATACATGCATATGTGAAATGAAAGCCACTTTATTTTGTCATTGTACAGTTACATGAAATTCGTTTTCTGCATTCAACTCATCCTATTGTATAGCAGCAGTAGGCAGCTGCTGCACCTGGGGTGTATGTGTGTGTGTGTGTGTGTGTGTGTGTGTGTGTGTGTGTGTGTGTGCATGTGTCTGTGGAACTCACATGTCTGGATGGTGACTGTAGCAGAGTCTCCTATGAGGTTGGGATGGATGGCATAGACGGTGAGGGAATAGTCCGTTTTAGGAGTCAAGTCAGTCACCAGTGCTGTGTTCACATCTCCCTTCAGATCAATCTGTCACATTCACACAGACAGTAGAGAAAGAAGGGCTTAAAGGTACTATCCTGGTAGTTTCACAATACCATACAACTGGTGAATTCCATCCACCAATGTCTGGGGACTTCTAAATGCAAGATAGTTGCTACAACAGTGGCGAGAACAACCACTAACAACCCTACAGCTACTGCTTTGGAAATCTAGGGCACACCTTACCGGAAATGATGCTCCTCCAACCACATTCTCACACCCTGCTCCATAGTGAAACAAACTGGAGATATACACGAATCCGGGAAAGTACCGCAAGTAAACAAGTCACCATTACTGCAGTGGCATCTCCCTACAATATGCGCATGTGTCAATGCAACCTTTCATAAGAAGTGTACAATTTTCTATTTTTACCTTTACTTTTTATGTAACATTACTTTTGACAATGATGTCTAGGAGATCGGGAAGAACCTGTGCAGTTCTCAGCTGCTCCAACAGCAGTGACAAACAAACTTTTGAAAATAAACTGAATGTGAAACACACAAGCCTTTACTTCATGAAGAGTGACCCCGTCTGAGAACATATTCTTTACATAGATTCCCTGGGCGTGCAGGGGACAAAGAGATTCGCCAGAAGTGGATAAAGAATATTCACAGAAAGGTGCGTCTGGGTGGCATGGTGGTCTATTCTGTTGCCTACCAACACGGGGATCCCTGGTTCAAATCCCCGTGTTACCTCCAGCTTGGTCAGGCGTCCCTACAGACACAACTGGCCATGTCTGTAGGTGGGAAGCCAGATGTGGGTATGTGTCCTGGTCGCTGCACTAGTGCCTCCTCTGGTTAGTCGGGGCGCCTGTTTGGTGGGGAGGGGGAACTGGGGGGAATAAAGTGATCCTCCCACGCACTACATCCCCCTGGTGAAACTCCTCACTGTCAGGTGAAAAGAAGCTGGCGACTCCACATGATTCAGAGGAGGCATGTGGTAGTCTGCAGCCCTCCTCAGATCAGCAGAGGGAGTGGAGCAGTGACCGAGATGGCTCGAAAGAGTGGGGTAATTGGTTGGATACAATTGGGGAGAGAAAAAGAACATTAACAGAAAGGACTTTGTTCCCGATAACAGCATGGTAGAGTTTGGTTAACAGTAGTCAATCTCTATTCATCTCACAATGACTAGCATGCAGCTGCCAAGCCTAACATGGTGAAACAATTAACGTCAGCAAAATAAAAGACTGCTTAGCTAGCTAACCTAAGTGGGCTAATGAGACATCCAGGGGCTGTGGTGGTCGCACAGAATAAATTAACTCAATCTACTAACTGTGGCAATATTGTGAAATGTAACTTTAGTTGCTCTAACTAGGGAAACCTAATGACCACAAAAACATCACAAACAGAACATGTACAATGGTGTCTGGCAGCCCTCTGTTTGTTTAGTAGTAGTGATTTTTTCAACCATGGAAAACTTAACTGTTATTTGGCAGGCAGTCAATAAAGTCTATATTTCATGCCCAAGTTTTTTCATCAATTAGCTTGAGTTAATTTAGAAAATCGACAACCTTTACAAAAGCATAATATTATTTCTTAACTTGTTTGGAATTAAGGGTTATTATTCCATTTCATATTGCTGTGTGGTATCAAGAAGATTCAGGCGGCATTTTCAAGAGTGGGTTTTAAGTTGATTGGTGCAAAGCAATTTCTATGACATGAAACACAAATTACAGTAATATAATGAACAATATTTTGTGAGTTATGGGGTATTTGCTACTCATCCTCATTCTTTACCACTCTCAAGGTGTGTGGAATACACTTCCAGGATGGTAAACCAATGAAAGAACACCCAAACCCTGAATTGCATATGGGGTATGGACATCATGTAAGTTTGATTCCATTTTTCCTGGAGTTACCATAGCTTTAAGTCATTGCCTCCATGACTCTTACAATTTAGCATGAGATTCTAATTAAAATGCTGTCCAAATTCTCAGTTTCACATTGTTTTTGGTTTAAATATGTTGTCTTACCCTGTTTGAAAGTGATTTTTTTTCTTTCTGTTTTTCCTCAGGGATAATCATCTGGTAGAGCTCCCCCCTCCCTAGAGAAGATGTCTTGATCCTTCAATAGCCAACACATCATGTGCTGAACTTGAAGTCTCCACTGTTTGCCCTGTGGTCTCCTCAAAACATTTTCCAAGGCGTCCAGGTAGTGTAGCAGTCTATTCCATTGCCTACCAACACGGGGATCGCCTGTTCGAATCCCCGTGTTACCTCTGGTTTAGTCGGGCGCCCCTACAGACACCATGGCCATGTCTGCGGGTGGGAAGCCAGATGTGGGTTTGTGTCCTGGTCGCTGCACCAGCGCCTCCTCTGGTCGGTCGGGGCGCCTGTTCGGGGGGGAACTGGGGGAACAGTGTGATCCTTCCACCACGCGCTACATCCCCCTGGCAGAACTCCTCACTGACAGGTGAGAAGAAGTGGCTGGCGACTCCACATGTATCGGAGGAGGCATGTGGTAGTCTGCAGCCGACCCCAGATTGGCAGAGGGGGTGGAACAGCCACCGGGATGGCTCGGAAGTGTAGGGTAATTGGCCAAGTACAACTGGGGAGAAAAAGGAGAACCCCCCCGCCAAAAAAAAAAAAAAAAATCCAGCCAAAGGGTCAGATGTTTGATCCTACCTAGTGGTTGTGCTTCCAACAAACTTGCATTTCAGTTTTCTTTCCACTCAGTTTCTTGGATCTGCTTTTTTTGGCACTTCAGATGCCTCACTACTGGTTATTCCAATTTTTCCCTGGTCTAGCCAAAATTGACAATTCTGGCTCTTTGTGTTTGTTTTTATTTTCTCTCTCTCATCGTTTCCATCTTTCAAAAACTACATTGCAGATTTTACATGTGTATTCAGCACATTGTGCATCATCTTTAGTAAGTTAATTAATATTTGCATTTTTCTGTGGCTGTGCAGTAAACACATGTAAAATAGTTCCAGGTATTGTTCATTTCAATTTAATATCATCAACTGTTTGTTTTTTTTAATATTTTTTGTTGTCTTTTACTTTTTTTACATGTTCAAAATAAAAATAAATCAAATCAAATCATAGCTAACCTCAGGGGATTAAAAGTGTGGAATGACATCTGCATTTGTCTCACATACTGTAGCTGTAACTTTCATACTTTTACTAGGTCCATGGTCTGGCCCTTGAATGTTTTCAACTGTGTCTGGCACTAAATTTTCCAGGTAGATTGGTTCCAGGCACACTTTGTCAGTGCAGGCCATGCCTGTGAAACCTTGGGTCACAGCATCTTTCACCTTGTAAAATAGTGCTGCAGTTATGACTGCAGCACTTCCCTCTGTTGGCCATACACAGCTAACACCTACAGCTTTGCCATGCCTCCTCTGCAGGCTTAATTCAACATTATGATAGTTGTTAAAAGACTCTGTTTACCAGACAGGTCCTTTCAGAATGATGTGTTCATAATCTGGTAAAGTGAGCAATATTTGGCCAACCCACCTGGGCCTTGTGTAATTTTGACCCCGTATGAGTGACCTGTAGTTGGCATTTTGTTGCTCATCACATGCCAGGCTATTAATTACGTTATTCATAATTATAATTAATTATAATGAAATAATCTTGAATACCAATAAAAGAACAGGAATTCATATTTTTAAAATTTTACTAATGTAACTGGTCTGTAATAATTAAAATACAACTCTTGACTGATTATGCCAGCTAGCTAGTAGCCTACAGCTAGTAGCCTAGTCTATTACACAGCACTTCATCACTTGAAATGTGGCGGATGGTTAAGTGGGCCATTTTTTCTCTATTAATCCTTCTCTACTTCTGGCTATTGTAACCACTGTCAAACTACTATGTAAAATTTGAATAATGTTATTTTCGCCATCCATACAAGGTACCTTCATTAGTAACTGGGACCACTGCCTAACGTCGTCGATCCAGCTACCCATGCTGCTGTCACTGTCAGCGGCAGACACTGACTCACTGCGACTTGCCCCAGAAGTAATGGCGGCGGCGCAAGATGGCGGAAAGCGCGAATCGGACGACGGATTCCTCAACAGCGAATCACTTTTGTGACACGGCGAGAGCTTTTTTCTACAACATTGAAAATGGATGTCCCGAGCAACGTTAGCATGTTTGGTTGTATTTGTTTTCAACCGATGAATATATTTCACCGCAAATGCGACAAACGTCAACGAACTTTGAAGGAGTTTTCTTTAGCGACTACCTGAGACATCCTCTGACGCGCATTCCCAAGCAAGCGACTTCTGAAGGTCCCCGCCCCAAATATGAAGGACCGCCCTAATTCGGTTCTGCCATGCAGTGCTTTTTTAACTCTCTAGTCGTTTCCACCCAGTTTTAGCAGAAAGCTGGCAGATTGTCCACAGTCCAGTTGAGCGAACTGTAGACTAATTTGTGAGCCTGCTATCCTGGAGATTTACATGCAAATAACATCTTAATTGTTATTTTCTGTCAAAGTTAACTGCAAATATCCAAATCATGGACGCTCTTGTAGTCACTCATTTTAACGGTTACTGTCTGGTAGGACTTTCCCAGGAAAAATGATATGGTTCCTAACTATTTTACATCTTCAAAATAGAGCAGGCAGCAGCCAGTAATTGTGAAGGAGAGGAAATTGGAAATCCAGGTTTAACTGTGAATCAACACTGCGTATGGTCTGTCTGTGAATGTTCTCATTCATCCAGGTTATGGTTATCCAAAGGAATTGAATCAAGTGCAACTGGACTTGGTATATATATATGTATATATATTATAAACTGGTATAATATATATATATATATATATAGAGAGAGAGAGAGAGAGAGAGAGAGAGAGAGAGAGAGAGAGAGAGAGAGAGAGAGAGAGAGAGAGAGAGAGAGAGAGATATTACCAAGTCCAGTTGCACTTGATTCAATTCCTTTGGATGCGTATGGTCTGTTTAATTGCAGTTACCAGGGTGGATTATACTCATTTTCAGAGCTGTCTGATGCTTAGAACCTCCCTCAGCTTGCAGAGTCCTCGTATTGAATCTTAAAGCCACATCATAGTGTTGTTTCTGCATTCTGCACCATCTGCTCTGAGACTAAGTAAAGACATGTCCACACAATGGGCCCACTTACAAAATTCCTGGTGGTGTTGTTCATGACATTGACTCCTCTCTAGGTAGAAGAGAAGTTAGGAAGACGGCATGAGGAAGGGGGAGATGTACCAAAGTCGTTTAAGCTTTTACATTCGGGAGGCTAAATTGGCTGCAGCTGCACCCACAGCTGCAATGGCACTCAGCTACTGTATAGAGAGACTGGTGGCTGAGCTCATAAAACAAAACACAGACTTAGCAAAACAGAAAATAAAGTTGATTATAAAGTTGTACGGTAGGGATTGAAAATCAGAGCTAAACTGACAATAACCTCATCACCTCACTTAGGTCGTCCGTCAGGACGCCCCTTTAGGGTTTCGGTTGCGCATGTGTGTTTAAAGCATGGGGTGCTACTCCACATGCAGTTATATGGTTCTCGGCTAGCTGGAGATTTTGTGCCTTTCCATTGTCAAGAAGCATTGATCATCTGCAAAGCCACAATGTCCCCAGTCCATAACATTAGTCTATCAATGAATGCACCTGGAACTACTGCTACCCATAGGAATAGCAGGATTTATTATCAAAGTTTACTCCTCTTGCTCTGCTGTGTTCTGCTCTGTTGTCTCCTGACAACGTTAACAGAATTACCGTGAGGAGGGTGTAGCTCTTCACCATGCACGGACGGTCATTCATCATGGAGAGGCTATATTTTGCGCTTCACATGATGCTGGGGTGTATGGATACCAGTCTAGGGTGCCACGAAAGGCTATCTAGGAAAGGTAATGACAATAAACCGTGTAATAAATAAACTGACAATAAACCGTGTCTCATTGTCCATCCATCCATTATCCAAACCGCTTATCCTGCTGTCAGGGTCGTGGGGATGCTGGAGCCTATCCCAGCAGTCATTGGGCAGCAGGCGGGGAGACACCCTGGACAGGCTGCCAGGCCATCACAGGTCCTTGTTTCATATACTGTTGTGTTGACCAGCTGATCAGCCTGACATATCGTTCATTGTTTTGTGTCAAAAGTTAGCTCAAATGGGCTCTTAGGTGGACTTTTTGAGTTTTTTAAAAAAGTCTGCAAACTTTTTGGTCATAGTTCAATGGTATTATTGGTACCTTTTGATGACAACATGAAAAGTGCGATGGAATAACAGCAAAACATATTGAAATTATGTTGCAAAGCAGCCCAAGAAAACATTTCTGTATAACTGATTACAAAATATAATAGTCTTTTGCAACTTATTGAAATTGATTACCAAATTGACTAATAACAAATGGGTCTGGGCTACACTGATGAAGTAAAGGTACAATATCAAACATTCATCCCCCACTTCTTGGAGCTAATAGTAATTATGCTGTTTATTCTAATGTGTCTGGTGCTTTGAGTCTGATAAACAGAGAATGACAGTTTGATTACAGGCATCAAGGTTTTTTGTGTGATTACTGTGTAAATGTGAGCAGTTTTAATAAAAACCCACAAAGCAAGGCTGTCGACTAACAAATTCTTGTAAAAACTACACTGACACACCCACTGCCAACCTCAGGGGTCTTTCAGGTTAATTCACTCTATACTTTCGGACTGTCAAGAGCTGTCAAGACATGAAGTCGGTAGTTTTCTGAAAATCATTCGCCTTAAAATGCTGCCTAAATATGTGCAGAGTTGAAGTTGTCAGAGAAAGCGTGGAGAAAGCTCAACTCAGATCTGTAACTCTCATATGATGTCTGCAAAGTGGATTGAGGAGCCAGAATTTCCCAATTTTTCTGAGTCTTACTGCCTTAACAGAGCAATATAGTTTACACTGTGAAGTGCCGGGAGGATTGCCGTGACTTGTACATCAGGGAAACTAAACAGACGCTGGCCAGGAAGACGGCACAACACAGAAGAGCTAACACGTCAGGCCAGGGCTCCACAGTCTACATGCTTTCGAGGATGAGGATGTGCACATCCTTGATAGGGAGGAACGCTGGTTTGAACAGGGAGTCATAGAAGTCTATGTGAAGAGGGAACGATCATCCCTGAATGGGGGGGCTAAGAGTACATCTATCACCATCTTGCATCTGTGATTGCAACTATTCCCCAATCCTCTGTGAATAGTACTCATGGCCATTGAAACTCTAGTTCAGGGGTCAGGAACCTTTTTGACTGGGAGAGCCATAAAAGCCAAATATTTCTAAATATATTTCATTGAGAGCCATATAGTATTTTTAGCGTATAACAAATTAAATATGTCTTACTTTTAATGCGACTTCTGGTGCTGCATGGTTTTGCTGATGGCCTTGTAGTCTGGTTCATACGTGGTGAGGTTGAGCTTCATGCAGGCATTGAGGCTTCCATCAGTTAAACGTGAGCGTAGGTTGGTCTTAATGTTCCTCATATGTGAGAATGACTGCTCACATGCATATGTAGAGCCAAACATGGTCAATACGGCAATACTCACACGCTGCATTGTGTGGTATGTCACAGGAAGCTCGTTCCAAGTTTTAAGAATCAGCTGGTTTTCAAGTTGAAGATTTTTCATTTCTGTCCACTTGTGTTCCCTCGCCAGCTCTGCTCGCTGTCACGCAAGACTTTCCAACTGTCCATTAAGTGACTTGAACTTACTCATCCACATGTCTGATGCCTTCAGGTCAGCAACTTCCAGCTCAAAGTCTCCGATAGAGACCCCGGGGATGCATGTCAGGTCGATTTTGTCCACTGCACACTCATGTGGATGAGTGATGAACTTGAAAAGACCAGTGCGCGCACGAAATTCTCCAAAACGTGCTTTGAATGACTTCAGGAGATTGGACGTAAAGCCAGCTAGCTGCTGGAGATCCAGACGTTGAGTGGAGTCACTTGCTAAGCATGCATCTCTAAATTGTTGCAGTCTTTCAAAGTGCAGAAGACGACCTGTTTCAATGTCCCTGAGAAAGACTTCCAGCTTGCTTTCAAATGCAAACACTGCTTGTTGAAGGGATGAGATTGTATTTCCAATACCTTGCATTTTCACATTGAGCTGGTTCAGATGGCCAGTTATGTCCACGAGATAGTGAAACTGCAGGAGCCAGTCAGTGTTGTCTAGCTCAGGATGCTTGACGCCTTTCATTTCAAGAAAAGTCCGGATTTCACTCAGGCAAGCTGCAAAACGGCTGAGCACCTTCCCCCTTGACAACCAACGCACGTTGCTGTGTAAAAGCAGACCGGGATAATGATTCCCAACGTCTTCTAACAGAGCTTTAAACTGGCGATCATTTAAAGCTCGGGCAACAATAAAGTTGACCACTCGAATGACCAGCGACATCACCTCACCAAGCTCCTGGCCACACGTCTGAGCGCAAAGCGCCTCCTGGTGCAGGATGCCATGAAAACTTAGGATGGCTCTCTTTTCATGTTCACGGAGAAGCGCTACAAATCCTTTGTTCTTCCCCAACATACAGGGTGCACCATCAGTACAGACAGAAATAAGTTTATCCATCGGTAGTTTTTTTTCTTTAGCAAACTCCATGAAAGACGCGAATAAATCCTCTCCTCTTGTTGTCCCTTTCATTGGCAAAACAGCCAAGCTTTCCTCACGCAGTGTGTCACCTGCAGCATACCTGGCAATTATACTGCACTGAGATAGATGGCTAACGTCTGTTGACTCATCTAACGCGAGAGAAAAGTATGTCCCGGCGTTTATGTCCTTAATTTGTGTTTCCTCGACTTGATTTGCCATCATGATGCTACGATCGTGCACAGTTCTTGCTGACAGGGGCATGTCTTTTATTCGTTTGATTATCTTGTCTTTATTCTGGAAGTCATCAAACAGTTCATTGGCCACATCAAGCATGAATGTTTTGGCATACTCGCCATCTGTGAATGACTTTCCATTCCTTACTATTGCCAAAGCAGCCGCAAAGCCCCGTCCCCTTGCTTGGTCCACACACGTAGTTGCTGCTGCTGACTCGTCTGCACTCTCCGCTGTAGCTCCTCGCATGCCCTTTCCCTGCCGGCCCCCGCTGGAGATTTCCGTGCAAATGAAGCATGGTGCGTATCGAAGTGCCGCTTTATATTTGACCGTTTCATCGATGCAATTTTATCATTGCATATTAGACATACCGCAGATCCTGCTCTCTCCACAAATGCAAAGTCCTCTGTGCACGCAGCCTGGAATGCACGGTAATCATCGTCTTTTTTTCTTTTCGCCATCTTTTCCGTTACAAGGGTTGGAGCGGATAAACTAGCTGGCTATCTGATAAAATTGATTTCTTCACCTTTACAATGACCCGGACATGCTCGCGAGCCATTGGTTCCCGACCCGACCCACGGGTGACCCGTGACCCGTGAAATTTATCTTCAAAACTAATTTCTGTTTACTTTAAAATGACACAGTATTATTAAGAAATATCACAAGTATTTTAAAATCACTTCCAAACTGATTTTTAAAAAAAAAATTTTTTTTTTCAACTCAAAATTGTCTGGGAGCCGTATGCCGTCACCGGAAGAGCCATATATGGCTCGCGAACCATAGGTTCCCGACCGCTGCTCTAGTTAGTGCTCATGGAATTTACATATGAAACCGATCGTTGGTTTCAGTCGTTACGCAACTGTATCGTTTATAAGTGTGGGGATACCTGCAGTCAGCTGAGACTGAAGAGGTCACTTAGATGAGTGATGAAACGTTTCTCTCAATAAACGTTGTGTCCAGATGAACTGATTCACCTTTCTGTGATTTACTGCATTATATGTTTCACCCCGGTGATAATCGTTGTACACTTGTGTGTGTGTGTGTGTGTGTGTGTGTGTGTGTGTGTGTGTGTGTGTGTGTGTGTGTGTGTGTGTGTGTGTGTGTGTGTGTGTGTGTGTGTGTGTTTACTCACGGGATCTGGTCCCATCAAATGTCATGTGCGTTTGTATCTGCTATGTGGTAGTACCTGCGTAACTGACCCTATCTGCATGGAAGTATATATATCCATTTGTTTAGGAAGGTGAATTTGTATTCTGAATCAGAATCAAGTTTATTGGCCATGTAGTTTGCAACATGTTTGTAGTTTGCAAACATGGAATTTGACTCCGGTTTCATGGCTCTGTCAGTGTACTTAAACATAGAATAACAACACTACAACACTACAATCTTCAGATAATATATATACACAAGGATTGACTTGTACCGGTGAAAAAGAAGTGATAAAGTGCAATGGTGCAGAGAATATAACCTGATGTGATTAACCTGTATTTTGATGTACAGGCTGTGGCAGCACATTTCCTCAAGTCGGACAATGAATTATCTGTCTCTCTGACACAGTGCTTGGTCATTATTTAAAGGGGTAAGAGAGAGCATGCCAGCTAAAAGGAGAGAGTTGAGTCCTTCTTCACCATTTAATAATATCTGATGGTATGAGCCACTGTCAGTGCACTTTATGCATGAACGCAACAGTTGAAATTTGAACCCGAGTCAAATTGTCGCCACCCACATATTCTGGGTGCAGCTTCCAATGGCTGGTTTACCATGAGGCGATAGTGCAGTCTCAACATCGATAGATGTTAGTATACTGTAAGAGGGAGGTGTTATGTAATCATATATAGCCATATGTGATACCCAAGTCTGCATTATCAAGGTGTGAAATTTGAAAGTGCTGGCGCCTTTTACAATACACAAATGGCTTTTCTCACACACACACACACACACACACACACACACACACACACACACACACACACACACACACACACACACACACACACACACACCTCCTCCCTCACCTGTCGCTGCAGTGTGGTAAGGGGATGTCCCTTGCTGCTGACCGGGGTAACCAGTAGGCGGTATCCGGTGACGTCGCCTGTGGCCTCGCTCCACGTCAGTCTGAAGGAGCTGTAGGCCAACTCACTGACCTGCAGGTCCCTGGGTCCCACCACAGGCTCTTCCACTGCACAGCACATAGAGAAGAGGAAGAGGAAGGTAGAAGGAAGACAAATCAAATAGAAGATAAAGAGATACGCAGGGATATTGATGAAAGGAGAGAAGACGGGAAAGAAGGAAAAGAAGACATAAGGATGACAATGGGAGAAAAGTGAGAGCGAAGGTTGTAAATTAGTGAGCAAGAGAAAGAAACTGACAGTCAGATGAGCATGTTTGATTAAAACATGTGCATGAGTAATGGAGTAATTTGAATAAAGTAGTCAGAGGCACAAAGCCGCCCTGTTTTGAAAGATCCATCATTGGCTGAACAGAGGAAATGAACTTCAGACATTCCCCCCCCCCTTTCTCTCTAATTGTACTTGGCCATTTACCCCACTCTTCGAGCCGTCCCGGTTGCTGCTCCACCCCCTCTGTCAATCCGGGAAGGGCTGCAGACTACCACACGCCTCCTCTGAAACATGTGGAGTCACCAGCCCCTTCTTTTCACCTGACAGTGAGGAGTTTCACCAAGGGGGGTGTAGCGCGTGGGAGGATCACGCTATTCCCCCCAGTCCCCCCTCCCCCCAAACAGACGCCCTGATCGACCAGAGGAGGAGCTAGTGCAGCGACCAGGACACATACCCACATCTGGCTTCCCATCCACAGAAACGGCCAATTGTATCTGTAGGGACGCCCGACCAAGCCGGAGGTAACAAGGGGATTCGAACCGGCGATCCCCGTGTTGGTAGACAATGGAATAGACCGCTACGCTACCCGGACGCCCTGAACTTCAGACATTTTGATTCCTTACGGTGAAATAATTTTGCAATGATAAACATGGGGAAACGTGAGCCGACACGTATTGCTGATGAAGAGACACCAATGTGGCGTGAGAAGCATCACCATTGCGTGTGTACCTGACTGGCTGGTTCTGATGGGCCGCGGCGGCTCGGAGGCCGTGAAACACACTCTGCGGGAGAGCTTGGGCAGGAGGACTCCAAGGAGAGAGAAATCAGCACCCAACAAGAGGTGCTCCTCGTACGGCTCTGCCACGATGCTCCTGAGCTCGGCTTCGTCGGCTCCCCTAACACCTGACATCGAGACCGAGGGGACAGTAAGGGTACTGCAGGATTTCAACAGAGTTCAACAACCAGCTAAATCTGAAACCACATATTCACGATGGCTAAGAGAACAACTTAACAAACACTTTTGAACATCTTGATAATTCATCGAGTTAAATATTCCACATGAAGTCATTTTGTGAATATTTTGTATTTTCGTGGATTTTGAGGGATTTCTGTGGGATGATGTACAACAGACATGCTAATGGTTGCAAGTTTTTCAAGGGAAAGTCAATCCATTTACGTTTAACTGCACTGTCAGTTATATGTTGTACATTTATTTTTCTTTGGATTTTGTCCTCAGTCTTCTTTTGTCACAACAAAATACAAATCATTAACAGGGGTACAACACGATGAAGTGCTAATTACAGAGGCTATTAGAAAGAGCTGCGGCAGGTGATTACTTCGCGTTGGAGAGGTGAAAGATGTTGCTCATATAGCATCAGACACACACACACACACACACACACACACAAAATACTCACAAACAAAAGCTCAATCAAACGCTTACAGTCAGCCATCTTGACCTGATGCATTTCAAGTCTGTGTGTGTGTGTGTGTGTGTGTGTGTGTGTGTGTGTGTGTGCTGTGTCAGTCAAGCGTTAGCAGACAGGTTGTGAGGCGGTTTTCTCTTAGGATAAGATGAACGAGAGGAGCAGGCTTTGGTGTCAGGGGTGAGGAGGGGGGGAGACAGAGAATCCTGATGAAAAATCACTGCAATTAGCCCACCACCAGCTAATGAGCTATAATTATTACACTACTTCCAGCGGGGGGGGGGGTGTAGTGAAGGCTGTACGTGTGCCAAAATATGTATGTCAGTGACAGCATAAGAAAGAGAAAAAAAAAGAGAGACAAAGAGAGACTTGCAAACCAGGGGAAGTATAGTGTGTCTGTGTAGGTGAAATATCATGATACTGATATTAGGTAGTGTATGCATGAGCAGATAAAATATATTGATCCATGCAACACGCAGTATCTAAGTGTACCTTGATACATACACATGAACTGAGATCACTGCTCAGTTGTTCTTGCACAGACTACACACTCATACACACAAAAGCGGCCGTTTGAGTGTTTGCATACACACGGACACGCGGCCGGCCCAGCCACGCCAGGGAAGCTGGATCAAAATCGGTGAGGGGCACTGCAGTGGGGATGCGTGAGGAATTCACAATCACTTACTTCCACACTCACCTACTGCAAAGAGAGAAATCCCGCTGTCGGCAGCTGCTTTAGCCGGCCCCTCCACCTGGTCGTCGGAGCGACCGTTGGTGATCAAAACGGCGATCTATCAAGTTATGGGGCAGACATTATCATTTTCACATCGCACAATGCACTGTACCGCAGTATGACATATATTATAGCAGTACGACACTCGCAGGCATTCATCATCTATGACTTAACGTAGACGTAAATACGATCTATGCTGGAAATCTGATGGGTTGGGCTAGTTATGCGTTTCAAATGGGAGGCAAGTAATGCGCTTATGCTTTACGCTTGTTTCCGGTCTTCCTGCAATTGTAGGAATATTAAACACAATTTTATGATTCGTTATTTACTGTGTATTTTTTCATATTTCCTTCTTTTTTTTTTTTCCTCCATTTTTCTCCCAATTGTATCTGGCCAATTACCCCACTCTTCGAGCCTTCCCGGTCGCTGCTCCACCCCTCCGCCGATCCGCCGATCCGGGGAGGGCTGCAGACTACCACATGCCTCCTCCGATACATGTGGAGTCGCCAGCTGCTTCTTTCCACCTGACAGTGAGGAGTTTCGCCAGGGGGACGTAGCGCGTGGGAGGATCACGCTGTTCCCCTCAGTTCCCCCTCCCCCCCTGAACAGGTGCCCTGACCGACCAGAGGAGGCGCTAGTGCAGCGACCAGGACACACACCCACATCCGGCTTCCCACCTGAAGACACAGCCAATTGTGTCTGTAGGGACGTCCGACCAAGCGGGAGGTAACACGGGGATTCGAACCAGTGATCCCTGTGTTGGTAGGCAATGGAATAGACTGCTACACTACCCACAGGCCCCCCCTTTTTTCATATTTCTAATTTATTTTGTGTACTTAAAAGTAATAATAAACTACATTAAAGCACACTATCAATAAGCGATTATCATGATGGACGTAATGCCAAGGTTAAGAAACAAACATCTTTTGCCATGGGAAAATCATGAACGTGAAATATTTAATTCTGTATCACAACACGTGCCATAAACCAAACAACCATAGATCACCAACCCCTGCGCTCCACCAGTGAAGGTTCAAATCCAACATCTGAATGAACATTTAACAAGACCCAATGAGCTGTCCTTCATAAATAACATTCATATGCAAAAGCTCCAAACTCCTAACCCCTATGGACTTTAGACGTTTTAACTCATACCTGGATTCATAATTAATGCAAACACCAAAACAAACACAAATGCAAGGACGCTGATTTGCATGGGAAATTGAAAAAAATTACCTTTCATGAAAAATTTAGTCGGTTCGTTGGAAGTTCATCCCACAAGTAGTGAGAGGAGCGCTTCAGTGCATCAATGTACTGGCATTGCTGGTGTTTTTGTGTGTGCTGTGACTGTAAAATCCACTATAACCTGATCCCCTTTCTCATCCGAATCCTCTTTCTCATCCAAATCCTCTTTCTCATCCTAATCCCCTTTCTCATCCGAATCCTCATTCTTATTGAAATTCTCATTCTCCTCCCAAACCTCATTCTCATCTGAATCCTCTCTCTCATCCTAATCCTCATTCTCATCTGAATCCTCATTCTGTTGCCATCCAAAATTAGGTGTGCTGCTGCAGCATCTCTCTCTCTCTCTCTCTCTCTCTCTCTCTCTCTCTCTCTCTCTCTCTCTCTCTCTCTCTCTCTCTCTCTCTCTCTCTCTTTCTCTCTCTCTCTCTCTCTCTCTCTCTCTCTCTCTCTCTCTCTCTCTCTCTCTCTCTCTCTCTCTCACACACACACACACACACACACACACAAGGACTACAGTAAGATTTAAGACTGAAACAACATTGCAGTTCAAAAAGTAAAGAGGATAAAAGTACAGCGCATTTGGATGCTTTTGGAAAATAGAAGGTCTTTTGGCTGAGATGTAGTCTAAACTTGTGCAAACTACATCTAAGTTGAGTCAGCACAAAGCAAAGTCAGAAGTGATGACTGAGTCAGATCAGAGGTCAAGGCCATTTAAACCTGCCTGATCCAAAAGGCTTTGATACAAAATAGGTCTTCTGCCTCCTTTTAATTGCTTCCTCTTCATTTTTCCATTTTATTTCTTTGTTTTTTGCAATAAGAAAAGATTTAATATACTAATTTGTGACTTGTGCAAGATGGGATGTAATCGCTGTCACCCTTCACTTTTTCTAATATTGACTGTGAGAAGCCTGGATATGCAACTGGGTCCAAGGAACATTTTCCATGGCCTTTCTCCATGATACTTTTGCTAGACATTTACATGGTTAGCTGAGTCTATAGGCTACAATAAACCAGTGAAGATACAGGTAGATACTCTGGCGGGGATTAAAAGCACTCTAAATATAAAACATACCTTTGGGGTGTTGTCCCGAGCAATGACAGGGCTGAAGACATAGTCAACCAGGAACTGAAGGGCATCTCCTGTCCTGCTGGCTCCACCTTCATACGGAAGGCCCCCAACGGCTCTGAGCACGTCCTCCAATGAGCTGTAGTCGGTCAGAGCGATCCGCATCCTGAGGGGCAATAGACCCGCCAAAGGGCAAATAATATGTAATGTCACATGGTTTCTTAGAAGAATTTCAGTTGAGATTTTAACCCTCAAGTGGCCTGCATGTATTCCGTTTTAGAGGCTTTGCTACCCTAACTAGAGAAACTCTAATGGAGTAACTGAAAATAAAGCTTCTGTTGATAGATTTGATCTTTCCAAACCAACACAGCTGACCTGTCAAACTCTTACTAAATTTATCAAGATGCACACTATACATCTATACAGATGTTATAAACTTATATAATATATTATATAATATTATATGTGTTATAGATATACTATACTATACAGGAATAGAAATTAGTATATTAGAGGGACAGCTCAGGTTGGACGGTTTCGAGACAAAGCAAGAGAGGCAAGATTGAGATAGCTTGGGCATGTGTGGAGGAGAGATGCTGGGTATACTATTGGGAGAAGGATGCTGAATATGGAGCTGCCAGGGAAGAGGAAAAGAGGAAGGCCAAAGAGGAGGTTTGTGGATGTGGTGAGAGAGGACATGAAGGTGGCTGGTGTGACAGAGGAAGATGCAGATGACAGAAAGAGACGGAAACGGATGATCCGCTGTGGTGACCCCTAATGGGAGCAGCCGAAAGTGGTAGTAGTAATAGTAGTAGTACAATGGCAGAAGTTTGCGTGCAACATTGCAACACAGGAAATATTCACGTCAATGTGCGTCGATCATGTGCTCTACAGGTGATAACATGTGATGACATGACTACATGTGATTTTCATATATTGTGCACATAGGGATCTCATGTGTTTTTTCTGTAGGGGCTGTGTATGGTAATTCAAATGCACAAAATATGTGCCCACATGTATAATACTGTGTGTTTGTGTATTAACATGCACAAGGACGCGGTTCCAGCATTGGTGTATATAACCAAAAATTGAAATAAGATGAGTGGATATTTTTTTTAACCATTCAGCAGATTACAACAGCATATAACAAATTTTTTTGATGAATCAATTAGTTATTGAACCACTTCTCTTGTTATTTAGATTTAAACTACCTTGATGTAAAGCGGGTTAGAAGTGGAATTTAACAAGTCTGTGTTAATAGTGTTTGGTCACATGCCTATACACACAAGTATTGGCCATCCATGCTTGTGCTTTATGCTACCTGGGAATGTCCCCATAGACGGTGACTCCAAAACGTACGCCCTCATCCCCCACCACACTGTCCTGGAAGGAGGAGATGATACTGGAGATGAAGTCTTTCACACTGGAGAAGCTGGTCTGGCCCACGCTCCACGACTCATCCACCAGGAACACGATGTCCGCCTGGACTACTGTCCTACATGCTGAAGGAGGGAGAGGACACGCCTTTAACTCATCATGTAAACATGGACTCTGTATCATCCAAAACTCAATTTTCTCATGATATCCAATATGTTTCTTATAGTGAGAAGAGTGATTAATATACTTATCTTTGAATTGTTTTTTTTTTCTTTTTTTTTTCTTACAAGTGAGCAGCCCAAATTCCCTGCCTGTGAAATCTTCACCGGCAAATAAATTGATACTAATCCCGAAAGTGTCTCGATGCATGCTCAATATTCCAGGTGAGAAAATCAAAGAGGGTTGAATCAGTTCATCTGGACACAACTTTTATTGACAGATAACGTTTCATCACTCTACTAAGTGACCTCTTCAGACCGAGGGTGCAAAGCACACCCTTTTAAAATAAAGCCGTTTCCAAAATGAGTTGTTTCCGGTATTGACCACTAGATGGCAGTCGGGTTACATCCAATAACAACGAGCTCGTTCTACGACAAGGTCTCCGTCAGGCGAACAGAGCCCCACAATGCTGTCAATGAATTTTTAATTGGACACAAGTGAGGCAACGAGACTATCAATATTCAGCGCACTTCAGCCTTAAAACTTAGCACAGCGATGAGGAACGCTCAGAATATTAAGACAAACACACTTGAAATGAGAGTCGGCTCCCGGTGCCGGAGGCAAACTAACATGTTTAACGTCAGACGTGAGGAGGTGGTGTGTTTGGCAGTACAGGCCAAACACACCAGCTCCTCCCATCAAGGATGTATCCTTGATATTGTTGTTTCTTTTAATATGAAGTCTCTCTCACACACACACACAGACACACACACAAACACACACACACACACACACACACACACACACACACACACACACACACACCATGTCACCCTATACTTGTGAGGACCCCTCATTGACTACATTCATTCCCTAGCCCTTAACCCTAACCTTAACCATCATAACTACATGCCTAACCTTAACCCTTACCCTAACCTTAACCTAATCTTAATCCTAACCTTAACCCTAAACCCAAGTCCTAACCCTAAAATAGACCCTTTTCCTCATGGGGACCCATAAAATGTCCCCACAAGGTAGGTGGTTTCAGGATTTTCTATCCTAATGGGGACATTTGGCAGACACAGACACACACACAGACACACACACAGACACGCACATGCGCACGTGCACACAGACACACACACACAGACACAGACACACAGACACACACACACACACACACACACACACACACACACACACACACACACACACACACACACACACACAAATGTGCAAGGTCTGCATAAGCGGGTGCTCAAAGTCAATATTCTGGCATTACAAACCAGCGGCGACGGCATTGATTAGACGAGTGAATAAAAGACAGGCCCCAGTGATTGTCCTGTAAGTGATAACTAAGCTTCTTTCTGTGTCCTCCATTTCATCACCCTGCTTACTCTCTTGTGTTATCCCTCCCCTCTCTTGGCCGCGGTCCCAGAATCCCTCCAAGTGACCTGACATTTACAACCAGAACTTCACCGCCTCTCCCACAACTGTACATCTCTGACCCCGTGGGAAGTGTTTCCGATACCTTGGCATGACACTGGGCAGTAACCTCAGCTTCAATCAGCATACCATCGACATTTACAAGCGTAGTCAGCACAGTCTTACAGCCATCCGTAAACTAAAGCACCTGTCTGTCCAACCCTATCGTCTTCCGCTGTACCGTAGCATTACTGAGCCAAGTTCTTCTGTATGGTGCCATCTGTTTGTTTCCATATGCTGGGCTATACAAATAAAATTGACTTGACTTGAGCAATAAGAATAAACCCCCCCCCCCCCCGCTTTTTCTCCCAATTTTACTTGGCTCCCAGTCTTCCAAGCTGTCCCAGTCACTGCGCCACCCCCTCTTCCGATCCGGGGAGGGCTGCAGACTACCACATGCCTCCTCCGATACATGTGGAAGTCACCAGCCGCTTCTTTTCACCTGACAGTGACGAGTTTTGCCAGGGGGACGTAGTGCATGGGAGGATCACGCTATCCCCCCCGAACAGGCGCCCCAACCGATCAGAGGAGGCGCTAGTGCAATGACCAGGACACATACCCACATCCTGCTTCCCACCCGCTGACACAGTCAATCGTGTCTGTAGGGACGCCTGACCAAGCCAGAGGTAACACAAGGATTCGAACCAGCGATCCCCGTGTTGGTAGGCAATGGAATAGACTGCCATGCCACCCGGGCGCCCCCCCCCCCATAAGAATAAACTCTTAAAGATAACTAATTTAGCAAGCAAGGTCATTGGTATTCCTACCCCAGCTTATCCGATTGCATCACTTCATCCCTGATCTGCAAAGCACTCACAATCACACTTGACCCCAGACCACCGACTCCACCAGCACATTACCCCCCTTCCTTCTGGATGCAGGTAGGTGCAGAAAGGCCCCATTTTAGCAAGAGCTTTGTTCCTGCATCCATACGAGCTTTAGATAAGTAACCTCCTCTTAAGTTACAAGAAATCCAGTCTGTGGGGTGTAGTGTCAATCTATGTCTCTGCTGCGTGACCCCTGTAATTAAACGTCCCTGTAAATCCTGTGTTTTGCATAATTCTGTATGTCTTACTTGTTTGTGCCATGTATGCACCTACTGTGGAGAAGAATTTCCTCCTCGAGGACAAATAAACTATATATCTATCTATGGTGAAGGAAAGTGAATATAATGAGGGATGCCTTTATGGGGTTTTTGAATCAGCGGCAAGCATATGAACGCGGTCCACACCACAGCATGGTGTTGTTCGGCACGCCGGACTCCATCACCGGCACACAGTAGCTTTCACAGGTCAGAGAGGTAGCTCTCTACAAATGTTGCTTGTCCTGTGTCAAGCTTCATGTGCAGGTAGCCAGCCAGCCAACCTAGCATGTCCTTGTAGCTGTCCAATGAGTGCAAGCTAGGGCTGCATGTTCAGCTGTAAGGACATCTGTAGAACAACACAGGACACGGAGGAGTTATAGGGGCAGGAGACTAGCGTTGTGGGGGAAGGGGACGAGTCTCTGTCAGACAAAGGTGGAAAATAAAATCAATTATCCATACGTTTTTCAGTCTGAGCTGGCAGGTGATAACCACGTGCCTGGGATAAGGAGACAACACACGCTTGGAGATGAAGTATGTATTCACGAAGGATACCCACACCGATCGTTTGTATTGGTTAAACCTGACGGGAGGAGAACACGTCTCTCTGTGTTGTAGATAGATGGATTCCCGCCTTCGATATAACTAAGTGGGTATGGGATACACTGCAAACGCTATCCATCATATTGAGTTGGTTAGTCTCTAATTTACCTTTGCTCCTCTTTTCTTTTTTTTTTAATCTCAAATCATATACTGTACTGCCAGTCCCTCAACTGGTGTAAAGATAAAGTCACTTAACCCAAGAAAAATCTTGAAATGACTGCTTGAATGGTTGTTAACTGGCAACAAGGGTATTGATCTTATCTGCAAATGGCGATAACTTTTGGGTTCAATTACTTGAATCACGAAGCCCGAGTAGACTACAATGTGCAAGCCAAAGTGACCGTTTCACCATTAAAAAGCAAAGACGTGCGTCCGGGTGGCGTGGCGGTCTATTCCGTTGCCTACCAACATGGGGCTCTCCGGTTCGAATCCCCACGTTACCTCCGGCTTGGTCGGATGTCCCTACAGAAACGACTGCACCTGAGGCTTAGCGCTCTGTAACTAGGAGATGGGTTTGACAGAGCGGTGGACAGCGAGTGCTGTACATGAGGCCGGCAGATGTTTCATCTCCCTGACTAGACACGACGCAGACTTGGAAAGGAAGCTCAGCTTCTGGGTTGCCGTCTGCACAGTGAAACCGATCCAGGTGTGCAGGCCTAATGATCACACACACACACACACGGTTGTGTTGAGTGCCGACTCAGCTGCCCTTTTGTTTTAGCCCGAAGACCAGAGCCCTCCTAGTCGCCTATTTACATCCCGAATAATCACACTTATTTATATATGTACATACAGATGTAGTGCGGTCCGCTGGTTCAATAAAACTGAAATAGCTGGAATATAATTTGAAATATATTTGAGATTCATACAGTATTTGTCTGAGTGAGGAGTGAGTGAGTGACATGGAGAGAGAGACAGACAGAAAGAGAGAAAAAGAAAATGAGACAGAGAGAGAGACAGAGAGAGCGAGAGAGAGAGCGACAGAGAGACAGAGAGACAGAGAGAGACAGAGAGAGACAGAGAGTGAGAGAGCGAGAGAGAGACAGACAGACAGACAGAGACAGAGAGAGCGAGAGAGAGAGACAGAGAGAGAGCGACAGAGAGAGAGACAGAGAGGGAGAGAGAGAGGGACAGAGAGAGAGACAGAGAGGGAGAGAGAGAGAGACAGAGAGAGAGACAGAGAGGGAGAGAGAGGGACAGAGAGAGAGACAGAGAGGGACGGAGAGAGAGACAGAGAGGGAGAGAGAGAGGGACAGAGAGAGAGACAGAGAGGGAGAGAGAGAGACAGAGAGAGAGACAGAGAGAGAGGCAGAGAGGGAGAGAGAGAGACAGAGAGAGAGACAGAGAGGGAGAGAGAGAGACAGAGAGAGAGCGACAGAGAGAGAGACAGAGAGGGAGAGAGAGAGACAGAGAGAGAGACAGAGAGAGAGACAGAGAGGGACAGAGAGGGAGAGAGAGGGACAGAGAGAGAGCGACAGAGAGGGACAGAGAGGGACAGAGAGAGAGAGAGAGAGGGACAGAGAGAGGGACGGAGAGAGAGACAGAGAGGGAGACAGAGAGGGACAGAGAGAGAGAGAGAGAGGGACAGAGAGAGGGACGGAGAGGGAGACAGAGAGGGACAGAGAGAGAGAGAGAGAGGGACAGAGAGAGGGACGGAGAGAGAGACAGAGAGGGACAGAGACAGAGAGAGAGAGAGTCCATGCCTGAGCAAGAGAGACCGAGTAAGTGAATTAGTGAATGAGTTAGACAGGCAGATGAGACCTTTACACACACTCATGTAAGTCTGTGTGCGTGTGCGTGTGTGTGTGTGTGTGTGTGTGTGTGTGTGTGTGTGTGTGTGTGTGTGTGTGTGTGTGTGTGTGTGTGCGCGTGTGTGTGTGTGTGTTTCCTTTTGCAGCTGTAGCGATACCATCATTTACCTTCAGCCTCTGCACGAACCCCTTCATAGGAGACGGAAAGGGAAAGCAGAAAAATCCACGTACAAGTGAGGTCCATTCTTCTCCTCCGCTCCTCCTTCCCCTCCTTCTATTGGCTGCTCCTCCTCTCTTCTTCTACTGCTGGGTCGCCGCTTCACTGATCTCCTTCCTCAATTCCACTCCACTTCATCAATTCCAGCTCATGGTTTCTCTTCACTGAAAAATAAAGACAGAATTCAGGTGACTAAAAGCACTTAGAAATAACACCAAATGAACAATAACAGATCTGTCACGTGACTCTTACACATGAATCAAACATTTGCAAACATGCTTGAGTTTTAACATACCTGCAGTTACATGGTGATAAACAAAGGGATCAGCAAGGTGGGTGTCTTACTTAAATACTGACCTTACATATAATGCATGAGAGCTTCTGCTAATACGGCTTCGGTGTTACTGTCACTTGCAACAGGTTTTCATCACATGATGACATTGACATTTTATATTCTTTTTTTGGGGGGGGAGGATTTTCCCTCCTTTTTCTCCCCAATTATATCCGGCCAATTACCCCACTCTTCCGAGGCATCCCGGTCGCTGCTCCACCCCCTCTGCTGATCCAGGGAGGGCTTCAGACTACCACATGCCTCCTCCGATACATGTGGAGTCACCAGCCGCTTCTTTTCACCTGACGGTGAGGAGTTTCACCAGGGGGACGTAGCGCGTGGGAGGATCACGCTATTCCCTCCCCTCCCCTCCCCCCCGAACAGGCGCCCCGACTGACCAGAGGGGGCACTAGTGTAGCGACACATACCCACATCCGGCTTCCCACCCACAGACACAGCACATTGTGTCTGCAGGGATGCCCAAACAAGCCAGAGGTAACGCGGGGATTCGAACCGGCGATCCCAAAGTTGGTAGGAAACAGAATAGACCGCCACACCGCCCGGACGCCCGACGTTTTATATTCTAGCCATTTAGCCAACGCTCGTGTCCCGTGTCTTGCTGCTGAAGGGCACATGGACAGGACACCTGGCTGTGTACAACCACCTACTGGGTGTACTGTATACCAGTACGGATAACAGCTGGGATTTTGGGGTTCCTGTAATCAAAGGGCCACCTAGGCAACACCGCATGTGTTTTTTCTTATGCGCGCGCACACACACACACACACACACACACACACACACACACACACACACACACACACACACACACACACACACACACACACACACACACACACACCACAAAATGACCACAACCATGAGTCTGGGTAGCGTAGCGGTCTATTCTGTTGCCTACCAACATGGGGCTCGCCGGTTCGAACCCCCGTGTTCCTCCGGCTTGGTCGGGCGTCCCTACAGACACAATTGGCCGTGTCTGTGGGTGGGAAGCCGGATGTGGGTATATGTCCTGGTCGCTGCACTAGCACCTCCTGTGGTCGGTCGGGGCACCTGTTTGGGGGGGGGGGGGCTGGGGGGAATAGCGTGATCCTCCCACGTGCTACGCCCCCCTGGTGAAACTCTTCACCGTCAGGGGAAAAGAAGCGGCTGGCAACTCCTCATGTATTAGAGGAGGCATGTGGTAGTCTGCAGCCCTCCCCAGCTCGGCAGAGGGGGTGGAGCAGCGACCAGGATGGCTCAGAAGAGTGGGGTAATTGGCTGGATACAATTGGGGAGAGAAAGGGGGGGAGCATCGGCGTTCACACACACACACACACATGCATGATTCTGCAAATATTCCAGATACAGTCGAGGCAGAAGGGTCTGGTCAAACAAGGCTTCTTTTCTTGCCACCAGCCAAGTAATCTCCAACTGAAGAAGCGTGTTCATTTTATGGTTATTTAAGACACACCAATATGAGACACAGTTGGCCTGGATGGAAAATGTCCAAAACTAATAGTGTTCTAAACCCAATTTTGTAAAATGTCAGATTCTTTCAGGCAAATATCCAGAAAATAAACCCCACTGGCACTGGTCCTCTTTAGATTTTGGGGACCACTGTTAAATGTCACAGTTCTTTCCAGTACATTTCACTCAGCGTGATGATGACAGGGGAAAAGATCTGGCATAATTCAAGAATTGCAAAGGATGTTAAAGCCCGGGGGACCAAAAGCTAAATCCCAGAACTGGTGTGCCTATCCGCAGCAGAGGATTAACTAAGACCCTCGGGGTCTCCTCATCACCCCGGAAGTCACACACTCACTGCAGGGGTGCTGATGTACCAAGCCTGGCCCGAGAAAGCATGGCTGATCGCTTCTGGTGTGTGTGTGAGAGCAAATGTGTCAGTTATATGTATGTGTACGACTCTGTGTGTGTGTGTGTGTGTGTGTGTGTGTGTGTGTGTGTGTGTGTGTGTGTGTGTGTGTGGTGGTCTGCATGCTACCTTGTTCAGAACAAATCTTCAGTAACGGGCACCTTGTGTCCAGTTTCAGTTGCCATCTGCCCACACACCTGTGTGTGTGTGTGTGTGTGACGTTTGACCTGACTGTGACACCATAGCAAATTTGTGCCAATAGACACCTTGAGAGCTGAACTCTTATCTCCAGGATTTGTCAGTACACACAAACACAAACATAAATGTAATGTGTTTACTCATGCAGAAACACATAAACACACAAAACATTCAGACACACACACACACGTGCATGCGCACACTCTCACACACAAAACACACACACCAACATATGTGCATACACACACAAACCCATATGCACACACACACACACACTACTATTTTTGTATATTCAGTGTGCAGAGGTGGGGTACAGTTAGAGTAATGGGTTGTGATTGAGTGCCCAAATTACAGCCGTACTACGTATTCTATACTACTCATTGTTAGTATACTCGATAAAAAATGTTTGTAGAGTGGGAAAATCTGGTCTAGTGAAGATGCCAGGATGCCAAGATATACATTATTTTTGCCGAAAAATATACTATGAATTGACTGGACAGTATTGCAGCTACAAAAGCACTATATAAAATGCAACTTGATTGGTTGATTGATTGATTGATTCTGGAAGAAAATGGCAACTTATGCAGAGATGCAGGAGGTAGGCAACTTATGCAGAGATGCAGGAGGTAGGCAACTTATACACAGATAAAGGAGGAAGGCTTACTGGCCGGCCAAAATTCCTCAAACAGGATGGTGAACATTGAAGTGATTCAGCAGTCTTTCAAATGCAAGTTTGCTGTGCAAGGCTTGTTTTGTATATAGATGCTCGTTATCTCTCTTCGCAACACAGAAAATGTCTACCTGGAGGGGGTTACTATGGAGATATGGATCACACGGGCCTTACTCACTTCTGTTGGTTGACTGAGGATAGTATATTGGAATTGTGTCGCATACTAAGCACATTTTGATGGACGCACCAAACAGCAGGTAGGTACTGTTAATATGCAATTTGTACTATTGGGATGTTGTGCGTTGCAGAGTATTCAGACACAGCCATGGTTAAATCAGCTGCAGACTGACAGCACAGCAGTGGTTAACTGCTGGTCGGTAGTCTCAGTTGCAAGTACTCAACAGCTAACCTATTTCTGTGTCTGTTTGCAATGAAACCAGGACCAGAGTATTGTCACCCAGGATGCGGCCATGCAAGCACAGAGGTGCCGTGGAGTCCTGAAGCCGACTGACTATGAACACTATTTTTAGGTGACTGTTTTTATGGTGGCCTGTGTTTCTGGGCAATATAATAAACTACTAATACACTTAAACTCTACATTCTTGCCCGGTCCTCTGTACATCCCACACGCTAGACCCATCACGCAGTAATGATGTTAGCTAGGGGAGCACCAGTAGTTGCTGCCGCCTGTGTGAAATATTGTTTGCTCTCTTTAATCAAAGCAAGTGTGGGCAACACGCTATATAGCCTTGCTCAGCAGCAAGTTCAGAACACAAAATTGCACCCAGGCCCAAAATGCCATGGGGCTCCACAGACAAGCCTCTCGTGGACTCTAAAAATCAACAGATGTAGGCGTCTGGGTAGCGTGGCGGTCTATTCTGTTGCCTACAAACATGGGTATCGCCGGTTCAAATCCTCGTGTTACCTCCGGCTTGGTCGGGCGTCCCTACATACAATTGTCTGTGTCCGCGGGAGGGAAGCTGGATGTGGGTGTGTGTCCTGGTCACTGCACTAGCGCCTCCTCTGGTCAGTCGGGGTGAATAGTGTGATCCCCCCATGTTCTACATCCCTCTGGCAAAACTCCTCACTGTCAGGGGAAAACAAGTGGCTGGCGACTCCACATGCATCAGAGGAGGCATGTGGTAGTCTGCAGCCCTCCCCGGGTCAGCAGAGGAGGTGGAGCAGTGACCGTGACAGTTCGGAAGAGAGGGGTAATTGACCTGATACAATTGGGGAGAAAAAAAAGGGGGGGGGAATCCAAAAAAAAAAAAATGAAAAAAAAAATGAAAAAAGTGCATCCGTATTAGGAGACAAAGAGTGACAGATGAAGGTGATGCATGAAAGAGAGTAAAAGACTGAGAGAGAAAATTCACGAAACAGAGAGTATATGTGCATGATTGTGAGAAAGACGAGGACAGAAAAAAACCCGAGAAAGACATACGAGAGAGAAGGAAGAAGTCAAAGCCTCGTTACAGTGAAGGAGTTCAGCCCTAAGGCGACATATGTTGACTCACTGAGTCCAATTCCATTCAATCTTTGCGACTTCTTCGCTTGCATATAATAATCCACCGAGTCAGACTTGGGAACTGATA